>NW_028318051.1:1822500-2095000 GCF_062004578.1 Staurois parvus
TCACTGGTTGGCCAATCAGTGATCACACGATCAGGACCTCACTCAGGTCCCGTACAGCTATTGGTGTTCCTCCGGACACATCGGGCACCGGATTGCGGTGTTGCACGCTCCCAGGGAGCGCGCACAATCCAAAATGGCGGGCGCCGTTTATGAATGGCAACCTGCCCCTGGACTGCCACCGTCCAGCCGTTTATATACAATTCAAAGGAGATTTTTTTATAAAAACAGTATGAAATTTTATATGTACAAGCTTCAAAAATAAATATAAAGCTACAACACATATTGCAGCGATGTCATCAGAGATGGTATTGTAAATCTAATCATGGATCATGCATGGTTCGCACTTGACACGTTTCGAGATCAACAACAATCTCTTCTTCGGAAGTGCTCAAGAAGGCATGACGTATGATTCCAGGTTAAAAACCGCCAGGAAATATTAAAAACAAATTGTTATGTGAACACAACCACGGATTTCTCATATATCTCAGGCAAAAATGATGAAACAAAAATGAATAAAGAAAAAACTGAGACCAGTGGATGAAAAATGCCACCCAAACACCTCCCGAAGGGGCCCCGCCAAAATACATCATCAACAAGATTACCTGCTGGTTGGTATTGATAGGGCAGTGCTACTATGAGTGCGAAGCGATGACCACAAGGAATTTGCGTGAGAAAGTGTTGATGACCAGGTCTATCCCAAGAATCATGCTTGATGGCTGTGAGCAAACATGGAATCATACGTCCTGCCTTCTTGAGCACTTCTGAAGAAGATATTTTTGTTGATCTCGAAACGCGTCAAGTGCGAACCATGCATGAGCCATGATTAGATTTGCAATGCCATCTCTGATGACACCGCCGTAATATGTATTGTAGCTTTATATTTTATTTTTGAAGATTGTAAAAATAAAATTCATACTGTTTTTATAAAAAATCTTTTGAATTGTTGAAATTTATCATACAAATAAATTGTGCCGTTAAAGGCCCACCTAAAAAGAGGACCCCCCTTGTATTCATTAGGGATGTTGGCACTTTGTGTATTGTATCCCTTCCTCTCTCTAATCAATTTGAATAAAACTGCTTGAAATTGATTCTACTTGGTGGCTAGGGGTTGCTGTACTTTTTCTGAATAAGTTTGACAGAAGACTGAGTCTGTCCTGGGAACCTTCTTTGCTACTTATAACCAAACCAAGCCTCTTGATGATTTATTTCCTTCAACTTCAAGTATCCAGAAAATTTCAGTTTAGAAGCACAACCTTCAATGAGCGATATCTAAATGGTATAGTATTAGCACGGTGGTAGCAGTTAGAAGAGGTTCAGTTGAAATTCTGTTCAACGTTCTCAGTGGACTTAGACTTTTTAAGAAAGAAAGATCTACTTCTGAATCTACTTTTTTTTATCAGGTTTATTATATGTCTTTCCCTATTCCTACAATTTACTACTCACTTCTTCAATTTCTCCTCCAGCTGCTGCTTATCATTTTCCAGGTCCATCACAGACTCCTGGGTGAGCTTCAGATCTCCCTCTAGCTTTCGCTTTGCACGTTCTAGATCCATACGGAGTTTCTTCTCTTGTTCTAGGGATCCTTCCAGCTACAGGAATTAATAACACAGTATGTACTTAATAATACTTTTTTTTCACACCTCTAGATCAGTGGTTCTCAACCACCAGGCTGTGGCCCAGCTAGCTGCAGATCCTCTAAACTCCCCCAGTGCCTCTCAGCACCCATAGTGCCACCAACCTCCCTTGGTGGCCTGCAATGCCCTTCAAATTCTCACAGTGCCCCCAGGCCCCCTAAGAGCCCTCAGTCACCACAGCACCCGCCAACCTTCCACAATTTACACCTTAGTGCCCTTAACCATCTCCCACAGTGCTCCCCAGCCCCTGAAGTGCCCTCCAGTCTTCCCCATTGCCTTTGCAAAACCCTCAGCCTTCTGGAGAGACCCCCAGCCCTCTACAGGGACTCCATCCCATACAGTTCCCCCCAGCTCTCTCCAGAAGCCTCATCCCTTATAGGGCTATTATTTCTGCTGAAAAGTCTCCTAAACCCCTCCACAACCCTCACCCCCCTATACCGAGCCCCATTCAGAGCCTTATTTAGTATTCCCATACCTTTATTGTGTATCAACATTTTTTTTATTGGGCACAAAAGGTTTCATAAGTATTTACCAAGTTCTCAATATGGTTGAGAACCACTGCTCTTGATTCTAATTAATAACATCCTTGAAATATTGAAATCTGGTGAATAAAAATAACTTACATCATCTACTTGTTGCTCTAGCTTAGCTTTGGCCTTGGTGAGAGTGTTGACTTTGTCTTCTTCTCCCTGCAAGTCATCCAGAGCTTGTTGATGGGCTTCCTGCAGAGCTTTTTTCTCTTTTGTCAGCTTGGCGATTATCTCATCCAATGCCGCCATCTCTTCAACAAGGTTCTTCACCTGAGGTGAAACAATACATAAATAATTAAACTCTTGAGGCCCTGGACACAAAGACTGTTTGCTATGAGTTATTGCACATTGTTGATGTTGGCACAAGGGTATAAATGCCTAGCTTAATCCAAAACTTGCTATGAAGCCTACAATAGAACAGAGAAGGGTTTAAGTTTTTACTTTTATCCATGTCTATTCTCGTGATATTCCCTCTCACTTCTTGTTGGGATAGGAATTGATAGAAAATCCCTGAAGCAGGAACATAGACACAAAACATTTTTAGTAGAGTGGGGAAGGGTAAGAATGTCTGATAATGTTTTTAATGCAACCATTTCTTGTATGGGGTCATGGTAGAAATGAAAACTTGACAGAGGTTTTATATCTTTCCCACTCTGTCCAAAATGTATAAAGGTTAATTCTTTGCTTGCCTTATTTTCTGTGGCGTGTTTCTCCTTCTCTACTTTGGCCAGTGTAATTTCCAAGTCATCAATGTCCTTCTTTAGTTCGGCACACTCATCTTCCAGTTTTCGTTTCTTGGAAGTCAAGTCAGAGTTCATCTCTTCTTCGTCTTCCACTCTCTCACTCAGCTCTTTCACTTTGGCCTCCAGCTGGATTTTAGTCTTGATCAGCAGGTCGCATCGCTCTTCTGCATCTGCAAGATTGTCTTGCTCCTGCAGTCAGAGAAAGTGGAATGTAAAATTTCAGGTCATGTTTGGTAGGTGCTGGAGAATTAAAATATCTGACAATTTGGTATATTTGTCCAGAACACTACAGGTGAAGTCTTAGCATTAAGCGCTCATTTGAGGGTCTACCACTCTCCCTTGTAGATGCAAATGTGAAGGGGGAACATCCAAAACTGCCAAGTGGATAAGAAGATATTGGGTATAATGAAAGGATTATCTCAACGTTGATGCAGTGAAAAAGATGTCTTCAAGGAAATAAGGTATGACAAACCTATTGTATAATGTACTAGTAATAAATTAAAGCTTTTCTTTCAACAAGTGGGAAACCCCATCACTGGGCTGATTCCAAATACCTGGATTAATCCCAGCATGACTCCAATGACCAGCTGTGTCATGGAAATACAGGTCAGGTGCTGCTAAAGCTCTGGTATTAAAAAAACAAACAAAAATAACCTATCATTGGATTTTACAAATCCAAACACTCAAGCAACCTTAAAAGAAAGTTGATGTGTGTTATGACCATTGACTTGGCAGTTTGATACAATTGTCTATCCTTTTGTATTGAAGACTCAATGTAAAAAGATGATGACAATGACTTACGGCTTGGAGTTGCAGACCCAGGTCATTCTTCTCTTGGATCAGAGTAACCTGTCTCTCTTCCAGCTCTTTCCTCTTAGCTTCAGACTTCTCCAGAGCTTCTTTTAGCTTCAGGAATTCCTCCTTCATATTGGCCATTTCCTTCTCTGTTTGGGCTGATTTCAGTAGTGGTTTAATCTTGAAAAACAGTTTCATCCATGACCAGTTCTTGACAGCATTGAAAGCTCTTATGTTCCACTGGATTACCAACAATGAATCCCTGCAAAGATACAAAGTACAATGTTCAAACCTGGCAGATTGTGGCAGCAATAGCTTTGCAGTAGTACATTTTCAGTCTGGAGGTTCTCCAGTTTGAAAGGGAAGGTGTAATGCCAAATGTACCTTCTGGCAATGATCTTGTGGTACTCAATCCTCATGAGTCTACCCCGGCTTCTGGCTTGCAACATGGTGATGATCTTGGCCAGACGCTCATCTCGCATCTCTTCCAGCTGACCAAGCAGACCAGCTTTGAAGAAGACCTAGGCAAGGAAAATGTTGCCACATATTTTACACATAATTACCAGAAATGACTTAAAAATATTGGTAGATAATAACTGTCCATTTAAATAAAATTAAAGTTTAATACATTTCACTTTTTAGGAGGGGCTCTGTAACAGACACTTTTTTTCTTTAGTAAATAGAACTTTACTTAGGCTTTTCATTGTAGAAGAGACATAGGCAAGAGCTCTTTTCCTGCCTGTCAGCAGTAGCACCCAGGTTGGCCACTGGGGGTCCCCCTAGGTTCGGTAACTGGGAGGACTAAGTGGTTGTTGGTGAAGTAGTTAGGAGACGAGGAGACAGGACTAGTAATGTCTACATTAGACCCTTGTGGGAAGGTGAAGTAGTTAGGAGAGGAGGAGACAGGACTAGTAATATCTACATTAGACCCTTTTGGGAAGGTGAAGTAGTTAGGAGAGGAGGAGACAGGACTAGTAATGTCTACATTAGACCCTTGTGGGAAGTATAGAGTCTTGCTGTCTGACAAGGTGTAGCATTCTAAAAGCCAGCAGAGGAAGCTCCTCTCCAATTTAGTGGGGCAAGCCGGGGTCACTGGAAGATCTTGAATAAGATCGCTGTAAGCAAAGGATGGACTATCGGAAACCCATTATCAAGTGTGATGTACCTTTCATGTGCCCATGAAGAGAGTTTTGGTAATTAGTGAAATCTGATGTTTAGTAAAAGAACGCAAAGAAGAACATGGAGTCTGTTTTTTCCTATTCCCTTGGATGTGGCCTATGTTTAGGACAAGTGATTATGAGCCAGGTGCAGTCAGGAAGGGGCAGTGGGGTGCTAAGTCATTCATTTGTTCCACAGCATGGTCCAAAATACAGCGAGTGTAAGTCTCCCTATGGGTAGTGGGGGTCCGCATTGGTGTGGATCAAGGCCTCAGGCCTGTCAGTGGTACCCAGAGTTTAGTACACTAAGCCAATGTACTCTTGTCCCTTCTACAAGCAATCTTCTTAGTTCTGTTCATGGAGCCCAACACACCTATTAATCATGAATTTGCTCTGTGTTTTCTTTCCATAGATCTAAAACAGTATGTACCAAACCTGAACTAAAGTCCAGGGCATGTTTTGATGGTAACCTCACAAATACCAGGGCAGAGGATACCAACAATATATGATCTACTGGTGGGACCTGAAAGAGGTTTAAAAAAAGGCTCTGGCACATTGTTCTATTGCAGAGTTTCTCAACTAGGGTTCCTCCAGTGGTTGAGGAAAAACCAAACAGACGGCGCACAGGCCTAGTTCATTACCATAAAAAATGTTTAAAAAGAAATAAAGTAGGGCTCTGAGGAAGAGGCAAGTCTACACTCCCTATTGTGGACTGTTCCTCGGCGCAGTGTTGACCAAGCTGTTCTTTGATGATGTGCCTTGACTTTATTGTTGTTTGTGAGTACAACACCTACTTTATTTCTTATTAAGCATTTTTATGGTAATGCTCTAGCCTCTGTTTGTTTTTTCCTCATTCAGTATATTTGGATTTCCCCGGTCTATTGGGGGCAGCAAGGTGTGCATGTTCCAGGACATTCTTAATGTGGTTGTAGCCAGGGGCGGGCTGACAACTGATGGGGCCCCCGGGAAATAGGGGCTCATGGGGCCCTTGTGTCCTTGCCCAAACTCAAAAAAGCCTATGAAAAAGGTACCAGGGGCATCTCATGGGGCCCCCTACTGACCCCGGGCCCTTGGGCAGTGCCCGAGTTTCCAAATGGTCAGTCCGCCCCTAGTTGTAGCCTGCATCGAGTCCATCCCCAAGCGCAGGAGCATTTGTGTTTGCTGGTTCTTTGTTTCCTCCAGAGGTTGCCTGGGGTTCCTTGAGCAATGAGCAATTTTTGCCTCTCAGGTAAGTTCCCACTGACACCACTGATCTTTTCTTCCCACTGACCACAAGCGTAAGGAGCATTCTTACCTCTGACTATCACACTGTGTCATGAATTGTAGATAAATCCATTGTTAGCAGGGGTTCCCTAAGACCGGAAAGTTACATCAAGGGTTCCTCTGCGTTGAAAAGGTTGAGAAAAGCTGCTCTATAGTATAAGTCCCTGCCCATATAGAAGTCAAACAGACTATGTTTATTGTATGGCAGATGCAGTGGGGATGGGTGCTCATTTCTCTGGTTGGACTGGGAATGTAATCCTTTGTTAGTGCAGCTTTCCTAATTAGCAGAGGTGTCTACAGCCATCTTATGATGTCTATTTTATAATAATTTATGATAGTGACAGGTTCACTTTAAGCCAGTGTTCTTTCTTTAAAAGTATAGCCATAAGCAGAGGAATAGTACCTTTGTGTGTCCAAACTTGTACTGGGTATGGTCAATGTCAAGGGATCCCAGTAGTTTTTCTGTGGCTTTTCTGCTGTCTACAAATTTGTCATCTGGGATAGCACTGGGGTTGAGGATCCGATACCTGTGAAAAAAGAAGACAAAGCGAGTTATAGAAGTACTTACAAAAGTCACTATGCAGGTTTGTTTAGGCATTTTATTATCTTTGTGTGTGGGGTTAAATTGTTGTACTAATTGCTATATCTTTGTTATGATCCAGCTGTAATAACTGGTACTATGACATAAAGACTCAGTATGCAATTTCTTTAAATATGACCTGAACTCGAAGAGTGAGGATTTGCTATTTTATCGGGAACATTTAAGAAATGATAAAACGTCCCTTAGAGGTACCCTGAAAATGATATCTTTGGTAACCCTCAAATTCCTTCTGAAAGATAAGTGTACTTAGCATGTGAGTGTGCCTAGGCCTCCTATCCATTGTGGCTCGGCTTGGAGTCAAATTGACAAGACTGACCTGTGTGTGGATGAATATGTTGTCCTTCACTCACCTCTGCTTAAACTCTGCATACAGCAGCCTGTTGGGATATCCCTTACGGCAAATTCTAATACCCTCAAGGACACCATTACACCTCAGCTGGTGAAGGACCATGAATGGATCCATGACACCTAGGAAAAGGGACAGTTCTATAAATAATACTGCAAACCATCATGTTCATGAAAGAACTGCCATTCATTTTTTTTTTCCAGTATACTCCCCCATAGGACATGTAGTACTTTGTCCCATCTTGCTAGGTGCTTCCTAATCCTAGCTAGGAGATTGGACTGGGCGCCCCTTTCTCCCTGTGGCAGGTCTGAAAACATAGCTAGGAAGGAGAAGGCTGCTTCATAATGGCCACTTGTGTTGGCTGCAATCACTTTCCAGAGACAAGCGGAAGCAATATGGAGGAGAGACTGACACGGCCCTCTTTCTCTGCATTCTTCTTGCCGCTGCTTGTCCTGAGAAAGTGCTTGGAGCCAGCATGAATCAGGCCTGAGATAAAATACTGGCCGCACAGGCAGTGTATTGTTTTTGGTAAGCTGGCTGACTTGTAGTCTTGCATTGGGAGTAGGAGCACTGAAGCGCTGTGTAGAACTGCGAAGAAGTAAGAAGAGTCCCAGTATGTAACAAACAAACATGGCTGTCTATATAAATATATATGTATATATATATATATAATATTTTATATATATATTATATATATATATATATATATATATATATATATATAAGCTAGACATAGAAACAATATTTTCAAATTATTCTATACTTCTATACTTATTGAATAATTTAAAAAAAATTCTCTTTTAAAAGTAATGTTGCTTTTCACTCCATTGCTTTTTATCATGCAGCAGAGTTGATTTACGAAATGCTGCTCACTTTGCAAGGGAATTTTCCCTTAGCTTCGTGAATGAGGTGAAACTCTGCTGGCTTCTATTATCCAATCACGAGCAAACAAAAAATACAGTTTTTTGTTTTGCATATGATTGGGTATTAAATACAAAGTGAATTTTCGCCGCCTTCATTAAGTGAAGGGAAAGTTCTTGCAAAGTAAACTGAGCAGCCTGTCTGCCTTTAGCAAAACAATCTCAATGTGTGAATTGTCACTTAGATTGCTGGTCAAACAGTTATGCCAGCCTGGCTCCCATGCTGAATACAAGGCCTTTTCCTTCCATGATACATGTGAGTGCAGTATTTAGTTTGTTTTTAGATTATCAAAGAAAGGGGTTGATTTACTTAAATTGGAGAGTGCAAAATTTGGCACAATTCTGCATGGAAATCAGATTTCGCACTCTCCAGTATTAGTAAATCTACCCCAAAGTGTTTTGTTGCCCTCCCCTCTCTTTTTTTTCTTTTTTATATACACCAGCCGGAGGTTACCTGGAGTTTTGCTCTCATTAGGGATGATACATCTGACAAAATGAGGCTGAGTGGACCGCAGATTGGTCATCAGTTTATTAAGATTTTCCTGCACAGCAAAAACACATACAAGTAAGCAAAGTTCTGTCTTACACAGTAATATATATATGTTTTTTTTTTTCATAAAGTATGTCAGTTTAATCCCAAAGATTCTTTACATTTAAGTATCATACAGGAAGTATAGGAATTTTTCAATTGTTATTAATAGTTTGATGTTACTTGATGGCATTTAATTTGATGAATCTAAGAGAGGCAAAAATAGAACTACAATTGTACCATTTTGTTTTCTGATATATTTCTCAATTAGGACTTACATCAAAAAGCAATGAAAAGAATACAAAATGGCACTTTGCTGCACCCCTAAAATCTTGCTGTCCTAGTCTGTATTTTCTTTCTGCCAGTATAGCCTTATATATGTGGCCTGAGATGAGATTCAGCCACAGCCAAAAGGCACCCAGATGTATATTTAGTTATATAGTTATGATGAAAAAAATACATGCCTATAGAGTTTGACCAAAAAACAAAAATACATTTAAACCTACATCCTCAGAACTCAATACCCGAAGCTGATCCATAGATAGTAATAAAAAAAAAAACCCTTATAAAACATGACCCCTGTCCTCTGCCCTTTCAAAAAGTGACTCCTGTCCCCTGACCTGCAAAAAATGACTCCAGTCCCCTGCCACGTCAGTTGTGACTCCTGTTCTCTGCCCTGCCCTGTCCTCTGCCCTGCCAAAAGTGACTCCTATCCCCTGCCCTACAAAAAGGGACTCTTGTCCCCTGCCCTGTCAGTTGTGACTCCTGTCCTCTGCCCTGTCAGTTGTGACCCCTGTCTTCCACCCTACTGATCCCTGTCCTTCAGCTCTGCTGTCCCCTATTCTCAGCTTTGCTGACCCCTGGGCTCTGCCCTGCTGACCCCTGTATACTGCCCTGCTGACCCCTGTATACTGCCCTGCTGACCCCTGTATACTGCCCTGCTAACCCCTGTACACTGTCCTGCTGACCCCGTCCTCAGCTCTGCTGTCCCCTATTCTCTGCCCTTCTGACCCCTGTACACTGCCCTTCTGACCCCTGTACACTGCCCTTCTGACCCCTGTACACTGGCCTGCTGACCCGTCCTCAGCTCTGCTGTCCCCTATTCTCTGTCTTGCTGACCCCTGTACACTGTCCTGCTGACCCCTGTACACTGTCCTGCTGACCCCTGTACACTGTCCTGCTGTCCCCTGTACACTGTCCTGCTGTCCCCTATTCTCTGTCCTGCTGACCCCTGTACACTGTCCTGCTGACCCCTGTACACTGTCCTGCTGACCCCTGTACACTGTCCTGCTGACCCCTGTACACTGTCCTGATGACCTCCCATGCTCTGCCCCCCCTGACATTTTTATTGCACTCCCACATCAGACAGGCTAGATTTGGCCCTGACCTATAATATGAGGTCAAACCTAAACACTTTCAATTTGTATGCAATTAGGCGGGCCCTTGCAATACATAGTTGAAGGTAAATCTAAAGGAAATTGAACAAGAAAATTGTATAATGTATGGCCAGCTTTACTTCTTAAAAACATTAATAGCCAATTCTGTTTACGCACTTGGAAGCACATCCAGTCCTTTTCTTAAGATATTTGCTGGCTTGACTTAAAATACAGCTCCTGTGGAAAACTATTCTATATTCTCACAGCTGTCACTGTAAAGAATCCCCTCTGTATGCAGAGGTTATGGCCTTATTCCCACAAGCACTGAGGCCCCCATGTCACCAAGTGCTGTGTGCAGGCAGCCCATAGAAGGCTAGAAAAAACAAAAATGGTGCTACAACCCAATTAGGAGTCCATCTCAGCGACTGGGCAGGTGCACGATCCACAGCTGCTGTGGGACACAAATAGGAAAAAAGATCCGCACGACCGCCACTGCGCTAAAATCTTCCTCTTTATTGAAACGACCACAAAAGTGTTACATCAAAAATACAATAGGCTGCATCAAAAATACACTAGGTTGTAAAGGTTACATAAAAAAATACAATAGGTTGACGCGTTTTGGCTAAAAAGCCTTACATTATAGGTTATGGCTAAGGCTTTTTAGCCAAAACGCATCAACCTATTGTATTTTTTTTATGTAACCTTTTGTGGTCACATCAAAAATACAGTAGGCTGCATCAAAAATACACTAGGTTGTAAAGGTTACAAAAATACAATAGGTTGACGCGTTTTGGCTAAAAAGCCTTAGCCATAACCTATAATGTAAGGCTTTTTAGCCAAAATGCGTCAACCTATTGAATTTTTATGTAACCTTTTGTGGATACATCAAAAATACAATAGGCTGCATCAAAAATACACTAGGTTGTAAAGGTTACATAAAAAAATACAATAGGTTGACGCGTTTCGGCTAAAAAGCCTTACATTATAAGTTATGGCTAAGGCTTTTTAGCCAAAACGCATCAACCTATTGTATTTTTTTATGTAACCTTTACAACCTAGTGTATTTTTGATGCAGCCTGCTGTATTTTTTATGTATCCACAAAAGGGTACATACAAAATACAATAGGTTGAAGCATTTGTGGTTAGGTTGACCTTTTGTGGTTGCATCAAAAATACAGTAGGCTGCATCAAAAATACACTAGGTTGTAAAGGTTACATAAAAAATGCAATAGGTTGACGCGTTTTGGCTAAAAAAACTTTAGCCATCACCTATAATGTAAGGCTTTTTAGCCGAAACGCGTCAACCTATTGTATTTTTTATGTAACCTTTTGTGGTCGTTTCAATAAAGGGGAAGATTTTAGCGCAGAGGTGGTTGTGCAGATCTTTTTTTCTATTTGTAGCCCATATAAGACCATACTGATGCAGAGGCAGGTGCGGGTGAGAAGCCCCGAATGCAGACAGTGTGCATTTGGAGCTGCTCGCCTGCTTGCCTGTCAAATTAGAATGCCCAAATGTGTCTGTACAGCCACTGTGTCCCTATAGATTTACATGGGCTGTCTGCATGCAGCACCTGGTTGCTCCAGGCACATAAATTCTCCAGAGCCTCCCCCATTCTCTGGAACTCTCTACCCCAACTTATCAGACTATCACCTACTCTGCTCACTTTTAGGCGATCTCTGAAAGCCTATATCTTCAGGAAAGCCTATCCTGCCCTCAGCTAATAATGGAATCCTCTATTCTTCCTACCAGTCCATCCCCCACAGTTATTACCTTTTGTACCACTAGCCCCTCCCTCTTAGACTGTAAGTTCCCAGGATCAGGGCCCCCCTATCCCTCTTGTATTGAACTGTATTGTTGCTGTATTGTCTCCCGTTATATTGTAAAGCGCTGAGCAAACTGTTGGCGCCATATAAATCTTGTATAATAATTCTAAGAATAATAATAAAAAACTAAAAAAGGTTCCAATCTGCACCACTTTATTTAATACTAAAAAATGGGTTGGAGTTGGGTAGTACATTGGATAAAAGTCAGGCTTCCTTTGGTTTCCTGTCTCTTTAAAATGCCCATAGCAGCCTAAAAAAATTCTACTTTTTATTCTCCAAACTGAATACAAGACAGAGAAAACCTTTCTGGCTGCTATGGAGAACGCCATGGGTCTTTTTTCAGAAACTTTGTGTTGCCCAAAGTGTGTTTGTGTTGACAGACAAATCACGTGGCTCCATGACCTTGGGCGAAACTTTGTAGCAGCTGTTAGGTAATGACATATAGCCGGCATGCCCTGCCAGTCAGTGGTATCTGTGTGCACTGGATCCAGAGGACAAGATTCTTACCGCATCTTACAGCTTGACCCGTCCGTCTTCCACCTGGTGTGCAGAGCGGGAAGCAGTACAGACTTAAAGTGATGTTCAAGAAATGGCTTTAACTAAACATCACTGCAAGTCTTAACGGCTTCACACTCACAGAGACAATACTGTACAGAGGAGACACTTTACAATGGTGAAAACACAAGGTGACCACTTTCTTGTCAGCCAAAACCAAACTGGTATGTCATATTGTAAGTCAAAGGTCACCACTCCATAAACTGCTAAATGGTTTTACCATAGCTCCCAGCTGGCCTCTTTGGGAACCAAATCCTTCTGTCACGGTTTTCTTGGGCTCCTGTATCTCCACAACTCCATAAACTACTAAATGGTTTTACCATAGCTCCCAGCTGGCCTCTTTGGGAACCAAATCCCTCTGTCAAAGTTTTCTTGGGCTCCGGTATCTCAACATTCCATAAACTGCTAAATGGTTTTTACCATAGCTCCCAACTGGCCCCTCTGGGAACCAAATCCTTCTGTCAAGGTTTTCTTGGGCTCCTGTATCTCCACAACTCCATAAACTGCTAAATAGTTTTACCATAGCTCCCAACCGGCCCCTTTGGGAACCAAATCCCTCTGTCACGGTTTTCTTGGGCTTCTGTATCTCCACAACTTCATAAACTGCTAAATAGTTTTACCATAGCTCCCAACCGGCCCCTTTGGGAACCAAATCCCTCTGTCACAGTTTTCTTGGGCTTCTGTATCTCCATAAAAAATATGTACTGTTTAAGGACTATCTAAACCCAAGGGAAAAAATGTGACATATTGTAGTTTACCAGTTCTTTGCTACATTGCTTTTCTATGGGGTTCTATGTATCGCAAGTGTCATTCTACGCTCAACCTTTCATCCAACCTCTAGTGGAAAAGTAGTGCTGAAAAAGAGCACTTGTTGGTTTATAATTTTTTGCATATACCGTATACTCTTTAGGGTCCTTGCAGCAAAGGTGTGTCCCCCTGCATACATTGTGACACAGTTGGGTTGATTTAATAAGGGCAAATAGACTGTGCACCTTGCAAGTGCATTTGCTCCACAGCTTAGTAAATGAGACGAAGCTCTGCTGATCTCCATCATCGCATGTAAGCAAAAAGCTGTTTTTTTTTTCAATTTTCCTTGCATGTGATTGGGCATTCTTTGCAAAGTGAAGCTTCCACTCATTTACTAAGCTCTGAAGCAAATGCCCTTGCAAAGTGCACAGTCTACTGACCTTTAGTACAGCAACCTGTTTGTGTCCATCCTTCAGAACATTGGGAAGTATAGTTTTTCATTTGTCATGTTTGTAACAGTACAACAGTATAGGTATAGGAATATGGCATCCAAGGGGGACACAAATAGCAGTTCAACCCTGCCTAAGGAAAAAAAAGTTGTCTGGATTTCTACATTAACACACAATATTAGACATTGAAATCCTTTTTTACCTTGTGAAGCTGAGACACGGTCTGGAATGAAGCCGCCTTCTTGCGTTTTTCCTTCACTCCCGTCTTATGCTCGTCTACAGTACCAAAAAAATGGTCAAATCTTTAATGTAAAGTTTAAATAATTTTTATGAGCCAACATTTACTCCGAACATCGCACAAGGCAAATGTGGATTCTTGCTATATTTTATATAGTTTAGATCAGTAAAGTGTTTAGCTGGTTAGTGGACATGGAGGCGGGAGGGAGCGGGCTGTCATTTACCACTGTGTATATGCCCACATGTGATGTGTGACACATGGGTTGCTCAGATATGGCTAGGTCCATATATATTTGGTCCCAGGCACAATTTTTAGTTTTTTTTTTTTTCAGGTATTTACCAAAATATATTCAAGCTATAGTTCTATAATAGATATGGGCTGAAAGTGCACACTCTCAGGCAGGGGCGGACTGACCATTTGGAAACTCGGGCACTGCCGAGGGCCCGGTGACAGTAGGGGCCCCATGAGATGCCCCTGGTACCTTTTTCATAGGCTTTTTTGAGTTTGGGCAAGGAGACAGGGGCCCCATGATCCCCTATTGCCCGGAGGCCCCATGAGTTGTCAGTCCGCCCCTGCTCACAGGTTTAATTTGAGGGTATGTACATCCAAATTGGAGGAAGGGTTTAGGAATTACAGCTCTTAAAAGTAGCCATCTCTCCTTTTTCAAGGGACCAAAAGTAATTGGACAAATGAATATAATTGTGATGGGAGTCACTTTGGTTGGGGGGCCCATGGAACACAGCTCACTTTGGAGAGGTGGGGAGACCCCTGTCTCAGCTCCCCATATCCCGTTTATGTGTAAGTCACCCTGTGCCTGTTATGGGTACAGGGTGATCCGTCCTAATATTGGTGGGGGGGTTGTTGATTGTTTAATGCCATGTGGTTGCATCTCATTGTTCTATTGTGTGTCTTGCTTGGGAGAAAACTATTATGGGATGTATGTGTTTGTGTATTGGCTTGGTGGGGGGTGTCTGCTGATGTGTCTTTTGTTTCTAGATGTGGTTTGCCCCGCCCTGTGTCATTATGCAGGGAGGGGGAATTGTTCCCTTGAATGTATATAGCTTGTATCTGTGTTAAAATAAAGTAGTCCATTTCCTGATTTATTTCAAGACTGGTCTCGTTTAGTCTTGTATGGTCAGCGGTGGTGTTGGTGTTCGGATGGGGAAGCAGTATTATAACGGAAATGCCCAAGCGCAGACTGGGACGGTTCCGTTACATGTGCAAAATCCCATGGTTCCCCAGTCTAAGATGTAAATGCTGCTTATCAATGAAAACCTAAGCCCAGGACAATGTGATGAAAATAACTTCACATTAGGAGCCCCCCCCTTTCATGTCAAAGGCTCCTCTATCACATCATGCCCCCTTGATGTGAGACCCCCCCCCCCCATTACATCAGAGCTCTACCTTTTGGCTCCAGCAGCTTGGCAGAAGGAGGAAGAGGTTTGGAGAAGGCAGACTTCCGTCCTCTCCTGAATACTGGGGGTGGCCCTGCATGTCGCATACCTTTTTATATAATCATGCATTATCATGGTACAGTTAAGCCAACCATCATCACCAGAGCAATGAAAGACAGTCGGCCCCATGGCAACTCATGACGTTGATCCAGGGCAATCTGGGTTCTGAGCTAATGGCACCTCAGGAGAGCCCAGATGGCACCCTGGTCGAGAAATGTTGGTTTAGATTCAGTGTACATCTGAAAGTCACAGAAAGTGGAAACAGGGAAGCTTTTTTTCTTAACAGTTGATTGGGGGGGGGGGGGGGTCCATGCAGGGGAGGTCCACAATGAGACAGAACAAAAAAGAAGATTCATAGGTATATTCTTATGTGATAACCCTACAAGTTGTGTACCTGAGTAGGAGCTGATATAATTCTCATACAAGCTGGCCAGTAGCTTGTTGGAGGCCTTCTGGAATACTCCTACCACGGTTTCATTTAAAGGATCCTTATTTTTGTCTAGCCATCCCATGATGTTATAGGGCACCTGTTAAAACAAGTTTGTTGTGAGTTTAAGATCATCTTTATTTTTTATTTTTTTTAATAATTAAGTTTTTATTGGTTTTCACATATATATATATATATATATATATATACAGTACATATATCACATTTGAAAGAAAAACAAGAGAAAAAAAAGCACATCGATGATAGAAATCTGCATGGGTACAGAACATATAATGTCACAGTGGAGAGGCAGTTACAACCGTACATTTTGGGCAGGTTGAGAAGAAATAAAGATATCCCGTGGGTTCCATACTGCCTCAAACACAGCAATCGAACAAACATGTAGAGCGGTCAAGTATTCCATCTCTCTTATATCAGCAATAATTTTAAACAAAGTCAGCATCGAAGGAGGTAGAGAGGATAGCCAACACATAGGAATGCTTCTTCTGGCCGCAGTCAGAACATGCGCGGAGAGTTTCCTGGCCAATTTGGGTAGGCCCGGAAATGGCAGGCTCAATAAAAAGTATAGAGGCTTGAAAGGGAGAGAGGTATGCAATAGCACTTGTAAGAAGGACAAAACCCCTTCGCAAAAAGGAGTAATGGATCCACATGTCCAAAAAATATGGTAGAGAGAGCCAAAGTCCTTCCCACAGCACCAGCAGGCAGAAGAAGCATTCGGGTTATAGGCATGGAGTAGAGATCATCTTAATTTTAAAGTTTTAAAGTGAACCTGAGCTTTACCCATGTCACAGCAGGCTAACCTAATTGCTGCTAGTAACCCCCCCCACCAACTCCATGATGACACCTCCTATGGTGCTTATGGTCACAGAGAATGCATTATTATTCACTAGAATAATAGCCAAATTGCTAATGAGTGCCTTAGGAACCTAGGGAGTCATGCAGCCTGGAAGAGAATCAGCTATCACTAAAAAGCACAACATAAAACATGCCAAAAGCGGCAAGGAGAGGGGTAGAGGAGTAAATACGTGACATTTTTAAGAAAGTCATAGCCCAACATATGTTCTTTGTGTGAAATAAGTGATACTGGAGTCCATCTTGAATAACGAAACTGATAACAACACTCACCACCCCGGCATAATGGACCAGCTCAAAGTGAGGCTCGTATCTGCGTTTCTTGTCTACTTTTGGCCTTTGGAAGTTGGGAGATTTCCCCAAGTGGTTGTCATAAAGCTTGGCTTTAAAGGTCATGTCTGATGCTTTAGGGAACATGCACTCTTCTTCCAGAATGGAAAGGATTCCCAGTGGCTAAAGAAGGTTAAAGACAGGTTTGAGTTGAGATTTTTGATTCTAAAAATAACTCAATAAGCAAAAAGAATGAAAATAAAATATAAACTGCAAATGGCACAACTTATGATTTTAACTAACAGCCAAAAAATGAAATACCTCCCCAAAAAAATCAGTTGTGTTAACAATATCAATATGCTATCAGTCGCATAAGACAGCGTTGGCTAGGCTTGTAGGGTCCACTGGACGCCACAGGATAAAAGGCCCACCAGTGCACATAGTTATTCAAAGCCAACACCTAGCCGAATAAAATGACTGCATGTGTTAATGACTCGGTCCGTAAATGTAATCACATTTGCAGTACAAACGAAACACAGGTGAGCAAATAGCATGTGCCCTAGGTATGTCATGTGTTGCCTTCAAAAGTTGGTAATATCCAAATGGACCTTGATAAGAAAAACTATTTATTTGGCTACCCACACTCTCTACTCCCTTACCTTCTCGATGAGGTCAATGCAAGCCTGTAAGTCTAGGCCAAAGTCAATGAAGACCCATTCAATTCCTTCCTTCTTGTACTCTTCCTGCTCCAGCACGAACATATGGTGGTTGAAAAACTGTTGCAGTTTTTCATTGGTGAAGTTGATGCAGAGCTGCTCAAAGCTGTTATACTGAAGAACAAAACACAGAAGGCATTATGGACCCAATTTCAGTTTTTAGCACTTTTTAGATTATTTTCTCTGGCTGTAAAACATTTTCATTATATCAAAAGTCAACATAACAGAGCTTAATAATGTGTATAACAAACCTTCCAGCCATGTCTATAGTCACAGTGAGTTCAAATGAGTGTCCAAAGGGGCATGTCTTACTAAGGATGGACAATGTTTTAATTGAAACAGGTCAAGGTTGGACTTGGAGGGTTTACACTTGAGATTTATAAAATGTAGAGAGGTGTGCAATAAAGCAGTGTTTCTGTAGATGTGGGGCTAGCACCGATGGTTGTACAGGTTAGCTGGTATCACACACAAAGCAATAGTGTGATTGCTTATATCAGCAGCTTTCAATTGCAAAAAAATATCGCCCAACTGATCAAGGCAACCTACCACCAACACTTTAAATCATTTTTATGATGTTGACAGAAACTGCTGGTGATAGGTTGCAATTCTTCATTCGGTAGTTTGGAAAGTAGTTGAATTGCCTGTTGTGTCGTCGGCTTTAGAGGTAGCTCTTGGTAAGATTTGGGATTTACATGCAGTACATATAGAAGAAAAATATATCTGAAATATATTTTAAAAACATTCTTCCCAAATATATTGACATATATTTGAAATGCTACAATTTGGCCATATTCAATATATTTCAAAATGTATTTCAATATGTATGTATATATATCTATATATCTGTGTATATATATATATATATATATATATATATATATATATATGTGTGTGTATATATATATATATATATATATATATATATATATATATATATATACAGTATATACATATACACACTGCATGTTGAAATGTGCTTTTATTACAAAATACATTTCAAATATACTGTATGTCTTTAAAAACACGAATCTACATTTTTGGAATGTATTTACAAATATGTAAACAAAAATGTTAAAATGATTTTTTATATGTTAAAAAAAATCTGAAGAATATATTTTAAAAAATATATATTTTTAAAAAAAAATATTTTTTAAATATATTCTTCAGATGTTTTTATTTATTTATATATATATATATATATATATATATATATATATACTCTGTGTGTTGAAATGCATTTTTTATATATTACAAAATATATGAAAAACATTTTTAAAAATATATTTTTTTAAAATACATTCTTCAGATTTTTTTAAACATTTAAAAAAGTAATTTTAACATATATTTTTACATATATTTGTGAATGCATTCCAAAAATGTATTTTAAGGTGCCCAATTTTATACTGGAAAGTGTCTTCTTCTAAGGGGCCCGATGGCACACAAAAACAATGACATATTAAAGGCTCTTTCTGATCTCTGGGATGAGAATAAATAGGAGTTATTATAGTAATCCAGAAGGAGGTGTTAATTTGTGAGCAAGGGGGAGTCTGTGAAAACACTTTGGGGTTGATTTACTAAAGGCAGGTCTATTGTGAACTTTGCATTTGGCAAGGGAATGTGCCACAGAGCCTAATGAATGTGATTAAGTTTCATCGTGCAAAGATCAACTAATCACGTCTAAGGAAAAAAACCAAAAAAACAATTATTGCTTGCACAGGATTGGATAATGGAAGGTAGCAGAGCTTCCCCTCAGTCACTAAGTTTTGGTGCAAATATCCTTTCAAGATGCAATTTCAAATGGAACAGCCTGTTTGCCATTAGTAAATACACCCCCAGGGGCGGACTGACCATTTGCAAACTCGGGCAGTGCCCGAGGGCCCGTGGTCAGTAGGAGGCCCCATGAGATGCCCCTGGTACCTTTTCATAGGCTTTTTTGAGTTTGGCCAAGGACACAGGGGCCCCATGATCCCCTATTGCCTGGGGGCCCCATGAGTTGTCAGTCCGCCCCTGTACACCCCACTAAATGCTGCAACTATATGTGTGGGGTACGAATAGTAGAGATGGCCCTCCTTGGACAATGCAGAGGTTGTGCTGGTGGCTCAAGGCTGAAAGGTACCACACTAAGGTAACAAATCAAATGAGAGTTAAAAAAAATCTGATTTTATGTGTGTAGCAGTCATGAAGGAAACATAACAGGCACGTATAAAAAATATTCTGTACCTCAAATATTTCAAACCCAGCGATATCCAGTACTCCGATGAAGAACTGCCTGGCCAGTTTGGTATCCAGCGTCCTGTTAATTCGGCTAACAAGCCATTTGAACATTCGATCATAAGTAGCTTTTGCCAAGGCACCAACTGCATATATCACCTGAAAAAGGAGAGAAACAATGGTAAAAAAAACCGCAGCTTTTATCTATCTATAACAGATGGTGGGTATTACACAGCATAGCTGACCATACGCCGATCAATATTTGTCCAGTTCAGCAGGGACCAGCCAACCACCTAATTTCGTGGATGGAGGAACCTGTTGGTTTTTTGATTGAGGGGTACTATATTTCATATTTTATTTAAAATTATATAAATATATATATATATATAATTTCTTTATTATTATTATGGCTATTCCATTGTTAATAGGATTATACATAGATGATAATAGATCATTTTTAAATAACCTTGTTTTGAAGAATTTTCCGCATGCCAGTTCAGCAGGGACCAGCCAACCACTAATTTCGTGGATGGAGGAACCTGTTGGTTTTTTGATTGAGGGGTACTATATTTCATATTTTATTTAAAATTATATAAATATATATATATATATATAATTTCTTTATTATTATTATGGCTATTCCATTGTTAATAGGATTATACATAGATGATAATAGATCATTTTTAAATAACCTTGTTTTGAAGAATTTTCCGCATGCCAGTTCAGCAGGGACCAGCCAACCACTAATTTCGTGGATGGAGGAACCTGTTGGTTTTTTGATTGAGGGGTACTATATTTCATATTTTATTTAAAATTTTATATATATATATATATATATTATTATTTTTATTATTATAGCTATCCCATTGTTAATAGGATTACACATAGATGATAATAGATAATTTTTAAATTTTTTTCTGCATGTTCTCTACACCACTTTTTATGTACAATATTCAGAAACTCGAGAAGCGTATTTATTGTATAGTTTGTGTCCTCTAGTAGCCGTTGGAACTTGTTGGCTTTTTATTGAACCAAACATTAAAGAGTAAAATGATAACTAAACACCACTGATCTACAGAATACTCTCAGAAATATAATTTCCTTCTCATGGGATTGGCTCACTAATTTTCCCAGAAGTCTATACAGGTCAGATTTGAGCATCCTCTGCAACAAAAATTTCCTTTTTGTTGAGATACTCAAAGGGATAGCAAAGGGTTAACCACTTAACCAAGGCATGCAGACTCTGCATTTTCCTTATTAGAACATTGCAGGTGCATCAGCCGATTAACCACTTCCCGTCCAGTGCATGTATATAAATGGCCGGACAGGAGCAGTGCAGGACTTGTCATGTTCCCCCCTGCGATTTGTCCAGGTGGCCACTGGTGTGGCCCTGCCTCCTGTCCTTTCCCGGTTCCCCACTCCCCCTTTTCTCACTCTCCTGTGCTTGTTTCTTTTCTTTTGTTTTTCCTTCTTTCTATATTTTCTACAGTGAGCTATCCAGAGACAGATTTATTTATTTATTTCAGGTACTTATAATTTACGCAGCGCTTTACATATATTGTACATTCACATCAGTCCCTAACCCTCAAGGGGTGTACAATCTAAGGTCCCTAACTCATTCATACATACACATATTAGGGCCAATTTAGACAGGAGCCAATTCACCTACCGGCATGTCTTTGGAGTGTGGGAGGAAATCAGAGTACCCGGAGGAAACCCATGCAGGCACAGGGAGAACATGCAAACTCCAGGCAGGTGGCGCCGTGGTTGGGATTCGAACCAACGACCCGAGTACTGCCAGGCGGAAGTGTTAACCATTTAGCCACTGTGATGCCCGATAATAAAGGGTCCGATAATTATGTCACATTATCTAGCCCCTTCCTTTCCTGAATGAACACAAGGAGTGATCGGTACTGATTACTCACTGTGTTCATTCATAACTGAAGCCTATAAACTGTTTTTTTTTTTTTTTAAGGGGGCCCTTTCAGGTTGGCTGTATGGGGCCCCATGGTTTCCAACAGCAGCCCTGTCTGAGGAAAAAAAAAACTACATTTAAAGTGGAGTTCCACTTACCCTGTCAAAAAATAAAAGTCACCAGCTACAAAAACTGTATTCCAGGAGGCTGGCATCTTCAGTGCATGCACCCAGCTTGCCGCTTCACAGCCGGGTGCCCACTGCGCATGCACGAGTAGCGCTGCACTTCATGAATGGTCCTGTAGTCTTCTGGGACCAGTCACGTGTCCCAAAAGGCTACAGGGAGGGAGGACACCTTCCCATCACCTAGGCGATCGGACCGGAAGTGGGAGCGGGTACCTGTCAAATTCGGGTATCCGCTCCCCCCACGCCCCCCCAAAGGTGCCAATCTTTAATGGGGAGCAGTCCTTAAAGTGGAACTTCCTCTTCTGGGTGGAGCTCCACTTTAATGACAGATATTAATGTTCCTTAGCTTAGGCTGCGTTTCTGGGTCATATGTGTTGTTTTCTGATATTCCTCTAATTGTACTGTTGAGGTGTTCAGATTGTTTTTCTCTTTTTGGATTGTCTTCATGCTTAAGACCACTGCTCTGGTCCCATATGTCTGTACTCACTGTTCCTTTTTTTTCTACATGTCTTCTTATAAAAAGTAATAAAGACAAATTTGCCTTTAAAGTGGTATTAAAGGTCCAACCAATCATGTTATATATATACACCTGCTTCATGCAGTGGTTTTGCACACAGCAGCCCCTATCTTCTTTTTCTCAGGTCCCCCACCAGCAATACCGGCTCCTCCTCCTTGACCAGTGCCCCCAATAGCAAGCCACTTTCTATGGGGGCACTGGTACATGCTCGCTCCAAAGCCCAGCTCTATGCGTCCATAAGACACATAGAGCTGTGCCTCAGCCCTGCCCCTCCCACTCTCTCCTCATTGGCTCACTGGCTGTGATTGACAGCAGTGGGAACCAATGGCTCCTGCTGCTGTCTCAGCCAATGAGGAAAGGGAGTCCTGGGACAGCCAAGGCTCTCGTGCACTTTGCTGGTTCAAGAGGGGGCTCAGGTGAGTATTGGGGGGGAGCTGTGGGGGGAGAAGCACACAGAAGTTTTTTACTTTTGTGCATAGAATGCATGAAGGTAAAAAAATCTTCAGCCCTTACAACCAATTTAACTTCCACATGCTGCCGAACATAAGTGTTGCTGAGTGGCCGATGTTTATATGCTGAGAGTTCGCTGATTGTACACTCGCACACAGCAGCCCCTATCCTCTTTCTCTCAGGTCCCCTGCCAGCAATACTGGCTCCTCCTCCTTGACCAGTGCCCCCAATAGCAAGCCACTTGCTATGGGGGCACTGGTACATGCTCGCTCCCAAGCCCAGCTCTATGCGTCCATAAGACACATAGAGCTGTGCCTCAGCCCTGCCCCTTCCCAACTCTCTCCTCATTGGCTCACTGGCTGTGATTGACAGCAGTGGGAACCAATGGCTCAGCCATTGAGGAAAGGGAGTCCTGGGACAGCCAAGGCTCTTGTGCACTTTGCTGGTTCAAGAGGGGGCTCAGGTGAGTATTGGGGGGGGGGGGGGCACACAGAAGTATTTTACTTTCGTGCATGGAATGCATTAAGGTAAAAAAATCTACAGCCCTTACAACCAATTTAACTTCCACATTCTGCCGAACATAAGTGTTGCTGAGTGGCCGATGTTTATATGCTTAGAGTTCGCTCATTGTACGCTCTCCGCACAAAGACAGAGAGCTTTCGGTCCAAGCTGCAGGTCAATAACCAGCGGGATGGGCTTCCAATCATGGGACCCCTGTGACAGCGGTCACATGATTGCAGATTATTCCCACCCCCACAGGCATTCCTGAACTATTTAACGGAAACGGTAATCATCCTTTAGCTGCACCCCTGAGTGTTTCAACGTAAATGAGTATTCATCTGCATCTCTCTTGACTTACCTGCTCCACATTCTGGCCTTTGGTCACATATTCATTCCCAACCTTCACTCTGGGATGGAGCAAACCTTTAATGAGATCAGCTGAGCTGATTCCCATTAGATAGGCTACCTTGTCGGCATCTGGGAATGGAAATAAATTAGAAGTCATTTGGGCGTGGCCATGAAATGTAAGACCGCATTGCTCCTTTTGTGGGGTCCGGTGGGGGGATTGCCACATTACATCTGCATTGACTTACTTTCAGTGCCATCGGCTTCAGCCTGCTCCTCCCTTTGCTTCTGCTTGAACTTCATGTTTCCAAAATGCATGACGGCACCAACTATTTTATAGCTGCCAGTCCTCTCCTCTGGGCTGAAACCCAGGATATCCATGGCATGCTGGGAAAGAGAACACAACATGCAAGATGACATAAGTCGATGCGTCTGGACATTGAACGAGGTAACAATGTACCAATCAAATAAAAAAGTAATATATGTTAGCTACCGGCAAATATATATTTATATTCTACATCGATCTTAATGGTTACAGCAATACTTATAAAAATGCAATCAGATCATTTGTTGACTAGAAGTTAGTAGGGGTATTTTTCCAGGCCTTGTCAACTGATTTCTAGTCAGTTGAGAGCAGTCAATATTTTATTTTATGCCCCATTCACATCTAACCATTTGGAATTGTAGGCTGAATCCATTTGGATTTCCACCTGGGATCAGACATTTCTTCACTTCGAGTCCCAAAAAAAACCGCATTTCAACATACAGAGTGTATGTATGTGTGTGTATGTATATATATATATATATGTGTATATATAAATTTTATTTTTTTTAAATATATGGAATATGGCTAAAATTTTAGTATTTCAAATACATGTCACTGTATTTGGGAAGATTATTTTTAAATCACATTTCAACATACAGTGTGTATGTATGTGTGTGTGTTTGTGTGTGTATGTATATATATATATATATATATATATATATATATAATATTATTTTCTTTAAATATGTTGAATACGGCCAAAATTGTAGTATTTCTAATATATATCAATATATTTGGGAAGAATATTTTTAAAACGCACCTCAACATACAGAGTGTATGTGTGTCTATGTATGTATGTGTATGTATATGTATATATATATATGTGTGTGTATGTATATGTATATATATATATATATATATATATATATATATATATATATATAAATTTTTTTAATACACTGAATACGGACAAAATTTTAGTATTTCAAATATATGTGATTATATTTGGGAAGAATATTTTTAAAACACATTTCAACATACAGTGTGTGTGTGTGTGTATGTGTATATGTATATATATATATATATATATATATATAATTTTTTTTTCTTTTTTAAATATACTGAATACGGCCAAAATTGTATTTCAAATATATTTCAGTAAATTTGGGAAGAACATTTTTAAACCGCACTTCAACATACAGAGTGTATGTATGTATGTATGTATGTATGTATGTATGTGTGTATATATATATATATATATATATATATATATATACATTTTTTTTTTTTTAATATACTGAATACGGCCAAAATTGTAGTATTTCAAATATATGTCAATATATTTGGGAAGAATATTTTTAAAACACATTTCAACATTGTGTGTGTGTGTATATATATATATATATATATATATATAATTTTTTTTTTTAAAATATACTGAATACGGCCAAAATTGTAGTATTTCAAATATATGTCAATATATTTGGGAAGAATGTTTTTAAAATGTATTTCAAATGTATTTTTCTTCCATGTGGGTAACCCTGAAGGTTTAGGTTGTGACAACCGGTCCCTCAAAGCCACTATTTGTGCCGAACTTGTTGCCACCTTTCTTTCAAGTGTCACCACATACCATGCAGCACCAGCGTCCACCACTGGTACTGCATCATAAAAAAAAAAATGCCTATGCCTGCCCAATCCGGTGGTGAGGAAGGGAGAAACAAACTGACAGCTACTGCAAGCTTGTTTCATGTGTAAATGGTGATTGTGTAAATACTTGCTACTTGTGATACTTCTGATACAAATTTCTATCACGGTTTTATGACATATGTTGATACCAGGGGCGGACTGACAACTCATGGGGCCCCCGGGCAATAGGGGATCATGGGGCCCCTGTGTCCTTGCCCAAACTTAAAAAAGCCTATGAAATAGGTACCAGGGGCATCTCATGGGGCCCCTTACTGACTGCGGGCCCTCGGGCAGTGCCCGAGTTTCCAAATGGTCAGTCCGCCCCTGGTTGATACACTAATTCAGATCACTCACATCAGTTCCCATAAGCTCTTCCCCATCGTCGAGGTTGTCCACAGTTGTTACACCTTGTGAACAGAAGTGATAGTCGTACGGGTTGGTAGAGAGTAGCAGCATATCTGTAATAAAACATTCGCAGGGGATTAGACAAAATATATCCATTTTCCTTTAATGCCACTTAATAGATATCTGAGGTTCTCGTTGGGGTATTCTGAACATTTTGGCTTTGGTCAGGCTACAGGCCATGGTTTTGTTGCCTTCAGCGCCTCCAGCTTTGTAGAATGTTAATAAACAAAAATACGTGGACGTGTGAAAGGTATAGCTTGTTAGGTGGGAACAAGTAAGAGCAACTCTGGGAGACTCTGGGTTATCGTCCTCTAAGTAAGCTTCTTATGGCTAAATAATGAGACTGTCTTCTGGAAATTCAAAGAGTTTTGGATATCTAAAGGGTTACTTCATTGGGTTTGGCTCCTATTAGTGAGGGGTATATCATCTGTTAATCAGCTTCTTGCACTAAAGCGAGGGGTACTGTTTATGTTACAGCATAATAACGTATTTTAGATAAGTATACACTTACAGGCGTACCTCGGTTTACGAACGCCTCAGTTAACATAATTTTTGGTTAACGAATGAAAATCCATTGAATATAATGCCTCGGTTTACAAATTTTTTTCGCAATATGAAGTAAGTTTCCCCAGGATGCATTGAGCCTGGGACGTTTATAGCGCCAACCCCATAAAAAACATAAAGTCCAATTGAATGACGAAACGCGTCAGTTGGAGCTTCGGGACGGTGGCCATTTTCCTGGTTGGAAACTTGATACAAATGCTGGTAACCATCCAATAAAATGTACGAGTAACTTGTAATAAACAGGGTGATTTTATTATTTAACTACTACACTACAGGCGTACCTCAGTTTACGAACGCCTCGGTTAACGTAATTTTCACTTTACGAATGAAAATCCATTGAAAATAATGCCTCGGTTTACAAATTTTTTTCGCAATATGAAGTAAGTTTCCCCAGGATGCATTGAGCCTGGGAAGTTTATAGCGCCAACCCCATAAAAAACATAAAGTCCAATTGAATGACGAAACGCGTCAGTTGGAGCTTCGGGATGTGGCCATTTTCCTGGTTGGAAACTTAATACAAATGCTGGTAACCATCCAATAAAATGTACGAGTAACTTGTAATAAACAGGGTGATTTTATTATTTAACTACTATACTACAAGTGGTCTTTTTCTTATATTCCTTATCTAAACATTGGATGGGAGTCTTCTTTTAGGACCTGTTTAGACCTTTGAGAGGAGGATTGAAATCTGTTCTGAGGGGGATTGCCAGTTCCATTATCTGCACATATTCATCCCCCATTTGAAGTTGCCTATATTGACTGATGTGTTTCGGTCAGAATTTCTGGTAAGAGGCTGAACCATTCGGGTGTCCTGGTGATGGTGGATCGTGGGAATTGCATTTGGGACTTTTTAAACTGGAATTTTTTTTTAACAATTGGACTTTAGTAACTATGTAACATGGTTTGCATATATGGGCAGATTTCAGGTTGTTTTACCTTGAAGCTCTGGCTTTTTCCCAGACAGAATCTGATAATAAATATGATAGCTTCTTTCTCCGGGCTGCTGGAAAATTACTCTTGATTTTTCCAGAAGGTCTGAAAGCATAAATACAAATATTTGTGATGTTTATATCATAATGAAAGAAGTTTCACAACTGCAAAAAATGTAAAGTGTATAAAAAAAACCACACAATAAGCATCTCCTAGCATTTTGTTATATCTGTTCAGTTAAAGAACAAAAATACCTATTGATCTTGCCAGAAATCTGGTGTGCTCCCATATACTCAGCAGTTTTTTCTCAGCCCTGCTCAGTTCATCTCTTTGGACTACAATTTATTTGAGGTACTTATATAGTGTTCAGGGGTGGACTGACCATTTGGGCACTGCTCAAGAGCCCAGGGTCAGTAGGGGGCCCCATGAGATGCCCCTGGTACCTTTTATAGGCTTTTTTGGGTGTGGGTGAAGACACACGGGCCCAATGATCCTCTATTGCCTGGGTGCCCCATGAGTTGTTAGTCCACCCCTGATAGTGCTGGTACCTTTCATAGGCTTTTTCAAGTGTGGGTGAGGACACAGGGGCTCCATGATCCCCTATTGCCCAGGGGCCCCATGAGTTGTCAGTCCGCCCCTGATAGTGCTGTCAATTTACGCAGTGCTTTACATATATTGCACATTCACATCAGTCCCTAACCCTCAAGGGGTTTACAATCTAAGGCCCCTAACTTACATACACATACTAGGGACAATTTAGAAAAGATCCAATTCACCTGCCAGCATGTTTTTGGAGGGAACCAGAGTACCCGGAGTAAACCCACGCAGTCACAGGGAGAGCATGCAAACTCCAGGCAGGTGGTGCTGTGGTTCGGATTTGAACCAACGACCCTAGTACTGCCAGGCGGAAGTGCTAACCATTTGCCCACTGCAATCACTTTACCCTACACTTTGGAGATGTGGGAAGGGGAGGAATTTTGTAGTCCTCTCCTGACAACATTGCTCATATATATATACAGTATGGTTAAGTGAGTGTTAACATGCAAGGACAGTTTTTACTATCCTAAAAAAAGAGGAGCCACCATATAAGAGCACTGGTAGCATGACATATATATCCATTCAGTCGTATCTGACCCTTGGCGATTGCATGGACTGTCACTCACAAGTAACTTTTTCCATGAATTCTCTTACCAATTATTTTACAGGGTAGGTTGCCAGGTCTTTCCCCAACCCCCACCATGCAGGAGATCCCACATGGCCAGGGATGAAAGTAGGACAATTTAGACAGAAGCCAACTAACCTACCAGCATGTCTTTGGAGTGTGGGAGGAAACTAGAGTACCCAGAGGAAACCCACACGAACACAGGAGGCTCCATGGTTGGGAATCAAACCCATGGCCCATGCAGGAGGCACCATGGTTGGGAATCGAACCCATGGCCCATGCAGGAGGCGCCATGGTTGGGAATCGAACCCATGGCCCATGCAGGAGGCGCCATGGTTGGGAATCGAACCCATGGCCCATGCAGGAGGCGCCATGGTTGGGAATCGAACCCATGGCCCATGCAAGAGGCGCCATGGTTAGGAATCAAACCCATGGCCCATGCAGGAGTTGCCATGGTTGGGAATCAAACCCATGGCCCATGCAGGAGGTAGCATGGTCGGGAATTGAACCCATGGCCCATACAGGAGGTGCCATGGTTGGGAATCGAACCCATGGCCCAATTACTGCAAGGCAGAAGTGCTAACCACAAAGCCACTGTGCCACATATATATATTGTTTGTGGGTTTAGATCATGAGCGCTCAACCTGTGGCCCTCCAGGTGTTGCAGAACTACAACTCCCATCATGCTTTTGCCTTTGGGAGGCATGTTTGTAACTGTCAGCCTTGAAATGTATCATGGGACTTGCAGTTCTGCACCAGTCAGAGGGCCACAGGTTGAGCACCCATGGTTTAGAAACACTTTAAATATCCTTAAGAGTTGCCCTTTGCAACAGCAAAATCAGTAATTTTGCAACACGCACAACTTTGCTGGAATCACTTTACTCATCCTTAATGAGAAGAATAGCAGCTCTGCTAGAAATGCATCAAATCAATGGCCGGCCTTTGTACTTTCTGCACGCGATATCTTTGCTGAGATACTCACAGATGTCAATGTCAGCAGAAGCCAGTTTTCCGGTAGGTCCAAAATGGATTCGAATAAACTTCCCCTATGAGAAAAAATACATTGTAACCTACAAACACAGACCATCAGTATACACAACATAGCACCTAATCATTCGCAAAAGACAAATTATTATACCAACAACAGGAGCAAAAAAGTACAGGATGTAAAATTTTTCTAACAACTTACAAATCGGGAGGAATTATCATTTCTCAGTGTCTTGGCATTGCCAAAGGCTTCCATCGCTGGATTAGCTTCAATAATTTGGTCTTCTAGGGTGCCCTGAATATCCAATAAATATATTATATGTCACATACATATTACCATACATAGGGGTACAGACATTTTGTTTGTTGGCTCTGAGGAAGAGGCAAGCCCTCAAAACGTGTTAGCAGGGGCGGACTGACCAGTTGGAAACTCGGGCACTGCCCTAGGGCCCGGGGTCAGTAGGGGGCCCCATGAGATGCCCCTGGTACCTTTTTTATAGGCTTTTTTGAGTTTGGGCAAGGACACAGGGGCCCCATGATCCCCTATTGCCCAGGGGCCCCATAAGTTGTCAGTCCGTCCCTGCGCGTTAGTGTGTTGGAAGTCCAGGGTTCCCATTGCGGATGGTCATGTAGTGTGGATTGGACAGTGCCGCTCTTTACAATGTACCTTTGACATTATCGTCATTTATGAGTATGACAGTATCCCGAAGGCAGGAGCGGAGGGTGCGCGCCACAACTGGTGACACCTACCGCACGTGGTGACACCGGACCCGCTCCGAGAAAAGGTAAGTTGTAAAGCAAGCTGACGATCCCCACAGGATGGATCAGGTCTGCGGATTGAGCATAATGGATCAGACTCCGATCCATTATGCTCCCCAATCCGCAGATCTGATCCATCCTGCGGGAATCGTCGGCTTGCTTTACAACTTACCTTTTCGTGGAGCCGGTCCGGTGTCACCCCGTATAGGTTGCATGCCGATGATCCCCGCAGGATGGATCGGATCTGCGGATTGAGGAGCATAATGGATCAGAGTCCGATCCATTATGCTCAATCTACAGATCCGATCCATTCTGCGGGGATCGTCGGAGGGGGTGTCATCAAGTGTTACCGCACTGGGTGACACCAACCCTAGGGACGCCCCTGGCTGCAATTAAGCTGCACATGTAAACATAGCCTAAATCAGTTACTTGTATGCCCATGAGTCCAAGGAGGTGTCACCAGTCAGGTGACACCAGTAATCCTGATTAGTGTGCCCCCAACAATGAGCCTTCAGTGTCCTCACTGTTACCTTACGGATATCTCGTCATACGTGGCGTGAAATTCAGCCGGTTCAACATGAAGAGGATGAATTTCGATCCATGTATGTCCGTTCCTTTTCAAGAGGAGTCGATCTAGTGATCCATTCTGCGGGGATTGTCGGAGGGGATGTTATCGCACCGGGTGACACCAACCCTAAGGACGCCCCTGGAGTACGATACCTATCTTTATTTCTTCAATAAATGTTTTTTTACGGTAATTCAGAGGCTGATGTGCTCTCTGTTTGTTTTCTTTATATTACCATACATACTGTTTGGTAATGAGAAAACTATCCCTTTATTGCACATAAAAAAATAATCCTGAACTCAGCGGCCAGACTCATCCACCTTACCAACTGCTCTGCTTCTGCCACCCCCCTCTGCCAATCCCTCCACTGGCTCCACCCCCTCTGTCATTCCCTCCACTGGCTTCACCCCCCTCTGTCATTCCCTCCACTGGCTTCACCCCCCTCTGTCATTCCCTCCACTAGCTTCACCCCCCTCTGTCATTCCCTCCACTGGCTTCACCCCCCTCTTTCATTCCCTCCACTGGCTTCACCCCCCTCTGTCATTCCCTCCACTGGCTTCACCCCCCTCTGTCATTCCCTCCACTGGCTTCACCCCCCTCTGTCATTCCCTCCACTGGCTTCACCCCCCTCTGTCATTCCCTCCACTGGCTCCACCCCCTCTGTCATTCCCTCCACTGGCTCCACCCCCCTCTGTCATTCCCTCCACTGGCTTCCGATTCCCCAACGCATTAAATTCAAACTACTAACGTTGACATACAAAGCTATCCATAACGCTGCCCCAAACGACCTCACCGACCTGATACCCAAATACCACCCAACACGTAATCTTTGCTCCTCACAAGACCTCCTACTTTCTAGCTCCCTGGTCTCCTCCTCCCACGCCGGACTGCAGGACTTCTCCAGGACTTCCCCCATCCTCTGGAACTCACTACCCCAATCTATCAGACTGTCACCTACCCTCCTCACCAGGGGCGGACTGATAACTCATGGGGCCCCCGGGCAATAGGGGATCATGGGGCCCCTGTGTCTTCGCCCACACTCAAATCACACGCAAAAAAGCCTATGAAAGGTACCAGGGACATCTCATGGGGCCCCCTACTGACCCCGGGCCCTCAGGCAGTGCCCGAGTTCCCCAATGGTCAGTCCACCCCTGCTCCTCACCTTTAGACGCACCCTGAAAACCCATCTCTTCAGGGAAGCCTACCCCACCCTCACCTAACAGCCGATCTCCTCCACTCCTCCTACCACTCCATCCCCCACAGCCACTTCCTCCTGTACCACTATCCCCTCCCTCTTAGATTGTAAGCTCCAAGGAGCAGGGCCCTCGAACCCCTCCTGTATTGTTCTGTTACTGTATTGTCTCGTTCTGTCCCCCACTATAATGTACAGCGCTGAGCAAACCTTTTGGCGCTATATAAATACTGTATAATAATAATAATAATTAAAACACTTATATATACAGTGTATTTACTGGATATACAAATGTTAGAAAGAGATTGCACAAAAAAAGTTTTTTTTGTTTTTTTTTTGTGGGGTACAAGAAACCATGCATGAGGCAGGAGCAGAGGCGGACTGACCATTTGGAAACTCGGGCACCGCCCGAGGGCCTGGGGTCAGTAGGGGGCCCCATGAGATGCCCCTTGTACCTTTTTCATAGATTTTTTGAGTTTGGGCAAGGACACAGGGGCCCCATGATCCCCTATTGCCCGGGGGCCCCATGAGTTGTCAGTCCGCCCCTGGCCAGTTCCTTGGATATCGTGCTGATCTAATGGCTTCACTAGCTATTTTACAAAAAATCCATTATACTAAATATTTTACTAAAATACATTTTACTAAATATCGAAGTAAAATAAAATAAATACATTATTTTATTTCTACTGCAACACACTCGCCCCGCTGTGCATCTTTTCAGGCCCTATAATTCATGCTCTCTTTGTGCTGCAAAATAAATAAAAACTGTTTTTAATTTATGCATACATATATGTTTTAAAAACTATATCACTTACCCCAGTTTTGGTGGCTGGAGCTTGCTAGAAAAAAGAAAAAAAGAGCTATCATGTGACATTATTCATCAATGGTTATACAGGACACCAAACTACATAAAGCTGTCAATTAACAGGTATTTAGACGCTGCCAAGTAACATATATAGCTTTTTATTAAGCTGCAAAAATGCAGAGGGAACAAAATCAAGGATAAAAAAAAAAAAATTAAATATTGTAAAGAAGCAAAAGGGAAATGTTTAAACCATAATTAAATTAAAGAAAAAAATTAAATATTGTAAAGAAGCAAAAGGGAAATGTTTAAACCATAATTAAATGAAAGAAAAACCAAATACACCTTATAAAGCAAAGCCCAAGGAGAATCAATTGCACAATAACACTAAAAAAGGTAAAGCGATTAAAATAAAATGAGAGAGAAAATATGAATGAGAAGCTGTTAAATCCAGATGATTTGAGAATAAAGCAGATGGTCTAAAAAAAATTATCAGGATAACAAAAAAAAAAAGCCAATAGGAATATGGAGTAAAAGAAAAGAAATGATTGAAAGTATGTAAAAATATTTTAGTGCCATTTGGGAAAAAGAAAAGACTAGTATTGTGACATTAGGAAGTAGAAAGTTTCAAGCTTCATATGGTCTTGACATGACACTGGAGCCACCTGACGACCATAAATTAGATGTGGAAGGGCTTGTTTAGATTTCCAGTTGGGAGGGGTATTAGAAACACGTGGTTAAGCTGCGTTTTTAACACCCATCAACCACCCCCCTCAAGCTGCAAAGGCAGTGGACTGGGGTGTTCACATACCGTGGTTGCAATACTTTGCTTAGTGCCCACAGCAAAAAAATATTGCTCCTGAAGGCAGTGACACCGCTGAATGCAACCCCTCCAAGCAAATGGGTATGCACTGCAAACATCCTGCAACATATTGCAATGGGCAGTTGCAACGCAATGTAGCAACATTTACGGGGTTGAAACAGGTGGTCTGGAAGCATCATAACACCTCATCACTATCTGAAGCATTCTGAATGCGATCGCTTTTCAGAGGAGCTGCAATCAGTGGTGTCCCGAGCAGGGGCGGACTGACAACTCATGGGGCCCCCGGGCAATAGGGGATCATGGGGCCCCTGTGTCCTTGCCCACACCCAAAAAAGCCTATGGAAAATCCAATGAAAGGTACCAGGGGCGTCTCATGGGGCCCCCTACTGACCCCGGGCCCTCGGGCAGTGCCCGAGTTTCCAAATGGACCCCTGGTCCCGAGGCAGGTGTGGGGAGTGCACGCCACACTGGGTGACACCTACCGCACAGGGTGACACCGAACCCGCTCAACAAAAAGGTAAGTTGTAAAGCAAGCCGACGATCCCTGCAGGATGGATCGGATCTGCAGATTGGGGAGCATAATGGATCTGACTCCGATCCATTATATATATATATATATATATATATATATATATATATATGTGATTTTGCATTCAAGGGTAGGGGCATGCATGAGCCGCCTATATATACCCCTGCCGCCCTGTAGTAGTATTTCTGCTGTAGGGCGGCAGGAAAGTAGTTAAAAAAAAATAAGTCTTTAGAATCACTTTAAGATTTTTGTTCCAGGAGCTCAGTTTTAATTATACAGGTGTACCGCGGTTTACGAATTTAATGCGTTTTGCGGGACTTTTCGTATTGTGAAAAATTTGTAAACCGAAACGCGGTTTCCCATAGGAATGCATTGCAAACCAATTAATCCAGAAAAAAAAGTTAAAAAGAAAGTCTATCTGTTCAAAACTCTTTATAAAGTGCACTTTACAGGCATAAATACTGTACAGGGACGTGATTATAAAAAAAATTTGTAAATGCATTGAAAACCAATTAATCTGTTCCAGAGGTCATAAAAAAGTAAATAAAAAGTCTTATCTGTTCAAAACTCTTTATAAAGTGCACTTTAAAGGCATAAATACTGTACAGGGACATGAGTAAAAAAAAATTTGTATATGCATTGGAAACCAATTAATCCGTTCCAGAGGTCAGAAAAAAGTGCAAAAGAATCTTATCTGTTCAAAACTCTTTATCAAGTGCACTTTACAGGCATAAATACTGTACAGGGACGTGATTGTAAAAAAATGTGTAAATGCATTGAAAACCAATTAATCTGTTCCGGAGGTCATAAAAAAGTAAAAAAAAAGTCTTATCTGTTCAAAACTCTTTATAAAGTGCACTTTAAAGGCATAAATACTGTACAGGGACATGATTATAAAAAAAAATTGTAAATGCATTGAAAACCAATTAATCCATTCGTATTGCGAAAAAAATTCATAAACCGAGGAATTGTTTTTAATGGATTTTCATTTGGAAACCAAAAATGACGTTAACCGAGGTGTTTGTAAACCGAGGTACGCCTGTATTCAGCTTCAAAAGCAGCACAGTGCAAACACTACAAGCAGTCCTCTTCTACAACTGTCTTACTTATATCATGTGCTCTGATTTTCTTCCAGGTGGCTATCCATCTCACTGCTGTGTAGGAGGACCATACTAGATCCAAAGAGACTGTCATATTAAAGTGTACCTAAAGTTACTTTTTTTTTGAGAGAGAGCAGTGAGGGAGGATAGAACCTCTGTCCAGGTTTTTCCAAAATTTCGATTTGTCACCAGAACATAAATAGAGGGGAAATCTTCCCCTAAATAAAATGGGATTTCTCTCACTTTAGAGAGATTTTTTTTTTTCATTTTCTGTCTATGGAGCAGGATGTAACAGGAAAAATCCCCAATAGGCTACAGATTGCAAGAAAAACCTGACAGGAGTTATCACAGTTCCCTACTTTTCTGGATTTATATACCTTTTAGCTCACCACATTTGTGAACTTTGCAAGGGCCAGTCATTCTGTAGGTCTGACTTTGCTTATAAAGCCTATAAAATACTTTCAACAGATCAACCGTTGTGGTCATTACCAAAATTTCTAGTTATATAGTTCGTGATGACGTCACATGCCGAAACTCAACCCGACGCGTTTCGTCATCAAAATTGGACTTTGTTTTTTATGTTTTTTTTATTAGAGCTGCAAATTTGATTTATTTTTTATTATGTATATTGCCTGATATGCTAGCTGCTTTTCTCTGATTTTTATTTCATGTTCTGTAGTTACATGTTTGGTCTATTTACCCAAACTCAGGTTTATGGTTTTTGTTTTCATGTTACATAGTTAGTCTGGCTAAAAAAAGACAAAAGTCCATCCAGGTCAACCATTAAAAAAAACAAAAAAGTTATAATCCTATACCCACAGTTGATCCAGAGGAAGGCAAAAAAAAACCCCCAGCAAAGCATGATCCAATTTTCTCCTGCAGGGAAAAAAATCCCTTCCTGATCCCCCGAGAGGCAATCAGATATTCCCTGGATCAACTTTACCTATAAATGTTCTATCCAGTTATATTCTGTGTATCCAAGAAAGAATCCAGGACTTTTTTAAAGCCTAGTACAAGGCTTGTTTTACGAACTCGTATATTGATACTTTAGTTGACGTTAAAGGGTGGGAAGCCAGTTTGAAAGCATGTAAGAAGTCAAGAAAGCAAGAGAAGATAGTAATAGGGGTTCAAAAATAAATAGTAAAATCACGGCAAGGGAAGCGCTGCCAAAGGCTCATTCTTACACTCTTCTTCCCGATCCCTTCACCAAGGGCTGCCACAATGGCAAAGTACTGAATTACACGTTTCGTATTAACAGTTTTGCCTGCACCGGATTCTCCACTTGGGGTAGCAGAAGGATGGTAGATGATAAATGGAGGAAGAGTAATTCAGTATCATTAAGCTGGATCGATGATGATGATAATACAACACTGGACTCAGTCCACAAAAAAAATGCATAAAACCCAAATGCTTCTATCTTGGAGGAACCATAATTGTTTTGAAACCAACAATAAATTCTTCAAATATCTGGTATAGAATTGGCCAATTTCAGTGGAGTTTGGGCTTCTTACGGTGGGACCTAAAATTTGAGCTTCTTAAGGAAGGACTTAAGGTGGAACCTAGAGTGGGATCTAAAGTTTCTCCAACTGTAGACATTACATTGTTGGTAGACATGTAAATATAGATTCATAGCCCCTAATTCAGAAACTGACTGAAAGGTTCAAGCATATACATGCATTATACCATAAACAATGAGATGAAATCAAGAAAACCTTCACTAAAAGAATGTCACAGCAAACATAAAGCAACAAATTAGAAGAAAACAGGAAAATAATAGTTTATAATGCTCTATTTTTCCTTTATTTAAATCGGGGTCTCCAAATTTTTCAGTATGAGGGCCATATTATTGATTTACAGGTATTCGTGGGCCGAAAGAAATCGGATTTATAAAGAATCCCCCCTACATGCAGGAGTGCCGATCAGAGTCCCCCCCCCTTAAGTGAATGTAATGAAATATGAACAAAGCATATCTCTATATAGTGTCTACTTATCTCAGGCAGCACAGTGGCTAAATGGTTAGCACTTCCGCCTGGCAGTGCTAGTGTTGTTGGTTTGAATCCCAACCATGGCACCACCTGCCTGGAGTTTGCATGTTCTCCCTATGCCTGTGGGTTTTCTCCAGTTTCATTATTGTTTTGAAACCAGCAATAAATTCTTCATATATCTGGTGTATAATTGGCCAGTTTAGGTGGAGTTTGGGCTTCTTACGGTGGGACCTAAAATTTGAGCTTCTTAGGGAAGGACTTAAGGTGGAACCTAGAGTGGGATCTAAAGTTTCTCCAACTGTAGACATTAAATTATTGGTAGACATGTAAATATAGATTAGAATGTAGATAAGTACCTGTCATAAATAATAAATGCAGTCAAGTGTGTATGAGATGGTGACGCTTTGCTGCAATCTGTATGAGTGTTGAGTTATGCAGGCCATAGATGGGATGAAAAACGGCCGAAAATCGGCTGAAAAAATTTTCGGATCATTAGTGCGGTAATTGGTCGGCTGTTTTTAGTGATTTTTGCCCTTTTGGATTATCGGTCCTGCTGGAAAATAATCGGCCAAATTTGTCGTTCTGCCGATTTTCACGGCAATGATGGACAAATCTGTCGATCTTTTTCCGATTTTAAAAAATGCACATGAGCAGTGACATGAAAGAAGAAGGAAAAGAAGAAAAGGAACAAAACAGAATATGAATGAGAAGAAGAAATAGAATATGAATAAAAAGAAGAAATAGAATATAAAGAAGAAGAAAAGAAGAAATAGAATATGAATAAGAAGTAGAAGAAAAGAAATAGAAAAGGAAGAAGTAGAAAAAGAAGAAATAGAATATGAAGAAGAAAAGAAGAAATAGAATATGAAGTAGAAAAGAAGAAATAGAATATGAATAAGAAGAAGAAAAAAAATATAATATGAATGAGAAATAGTAAAAGAAGAAATAGAATATGAATAAGAAGAAGAAAAAAAAAGAATTTCAGTCCGATATTATATTTGACATTTAAAAAGTATAGCAACATTGTATCTATTTGTATCTGAATAGAAACCTCTGTATCCGAAATGGATACAAATAAATACAATGTTGCAACTTTTTCTTCTTCCTCTGCATATTCTATTTCTTCTTCTTCTGCATATTCTATATAATTGCTGGCCGTAGACGGGACAAAAATTCGACCGACTTTTTTGTTACCAATGGTGGTAACGTCGGCTGATTGAATAACCGATTTTTCATTTTTCTAAAAAAAAACCGGCTGGTTTTCTCCCCGTCTCTGACCTGCATTACAGGGACTGACAATGCTGATAAACTCTAATGCTCTTGAAACTGTAAACCCCCTTAAGCCAGTACCAAAATCTGAATATGGCAGTACTAGGATCGTTGGTTCAAATCCCAGCCACGCCACCACCTGCCTGGAGTTTGCATGTTCTCCCTGTGCCTGTGTGGGTTTTCTCCAGTTTCCTCCTACACTCCAAAGACATGCTGGTAGGTTAATTGGCTCCTGTCTAAATTGTCCCTAGTATGTGTATGTATGAATGTGAGTTAGGGACCTTAGATTGTACGCCCCTTGAGGGTTAGGGACTGATGTGAATGTACAATATATATGTAAAGTGCTGCGTAATTTGAAGGCGCTATATAAGTACCTGTAATAAATAATAATAAATGCAGTCAAGTGTGTATGAAATGGTGACACTTTGCTGCAATCTGTATGAGTGTAGAGTTACAGGGACTGACAATGCTGATAAACTCTAATGCTCCATATCTGAGCGGACCAATTGTTCTCAAGTGATTCCATGGCTATGAATAGACTGACTGTTATTACAGTCCCAGATAACAAAGGCTATGGACAATGATAGAGGGATTGCCACCAAAGAGGAATAGCCAGGCATTTTAATACCAGATCTCTGCTTTACCTAATTAGGTCATGGTGTGCTTCTGTGATGTGAGCGGTGCCTGGTGTGCTTCTTATTTTAGCTTTTGTCGCCTTGCAAATATATATATATATGTACGTGAATCTACCACCCTGAGTCCATTGTCTAAAATAAGGAAAGTTGGTGTTGATGCCGGAATTCGACTGGCCAGAATTAAGAAATTTAGGAGGAACATGGGCTAAATTTTATTATCAGTTTATAATCCTGGAGGCAGTATAACTCTGTTAGGGCCAAACTTGATTGATCAGTGATCAGCTGGGCTATCATTTTGCAGCTTTTTCGCTATCGAATAGGTGCATCCAGGGGCAGACTGACAACCCATGGGGCCCCGGGCAATAGGGGATCATGGGGCCTCTGTGTCCTTGCCCACACTCAAAAAAGCCTATAAAAAAGGTACCAGGGGCATTTCATGGGGCCCCCTACTGACCCCGGTCCCTCGGGCAGTGCCTGAGTGCTCAAATGGTCAGTCCGCCCCTTGGTGCATCGCAAATTTGATGTATTTATAATACACGTACAGGACTTGATAACCTAGTTTTGATTGGCCAGTGTGACATTTGCTGGCACTGATTACTTAAAGAGAACTAAGTTGACCAAATTGCTGGCCCACCAATCCGCTGCCCATACTCATGACCAGGGGCGGACTGAGAACTCATGGGCCCCCCGGGCAATAGGGGATCATGGGTCCCCTGTGTGCTTGCCCACACTCAAAAAAGCTATGAAAAACTATGAAAAAGGTAGCAGGGGCATCTCTTGGGGCCCCCTACCGACCCCGGGCCCTCGGGCAGTGCCCAAGTTTCCAAATGGTCAGTCCGCCCCAGCTCACGACCCTTGGTAGGTCGTTCAGGCACCCAGCACTGAATCATAGACAGATATGATGAGACTTCCATGCTCCCCTATACTTAGAAAAACCAGATCTATCGCAACGCTCCAACAAGTAAACAGAGTGCTAGGGGAGCGAAGATAAGGCGAGTATGAGCCGAAGAAGAAAGGGCTAAATTATGGGCAGCGCAGTGGCTAAATGGGTAGCACTTACACCTGGCAGCATTAGGGTTGTTGGTTCAAATCCCAGCCACAGCACCACCTGCCTGGAGTTTGCATGTTCTCCCTGTGCCTGTGTGGGTTTACTCTGGTTTCCTTCCACATTCCAAAGACATGCTGGTAGGTGAATTGGATCCTGTCTAAATTGGCCCTAGTATGTGTATGTATGAATGTGAGTTAGGGACCTTAGATTGTACGCCCCTTGAGGGTTAGGGACTGATGTGAATGTACAATATATATGTAAAGCGCGGCGTAAATTGATGGCGCTATATAAATACCTCAAATACATTATTATTATTACACAGGATTTATGTAGCGCCAACAGTTTGCTCAGCGCTTTACAAAATGAAGGCAGACATTACAGTTACAATACAATTTGGTACAAGAGGAAACAGACGGCCCTGATCATTAGAGCTAATTAAGTGTACCTGTCTTACTTTTAAATCCACTCTTTCTGCACACTTTATACACAGAAAAATAACATTTTAGCCTGTTCACGTGCCAGTGCAATTATAATACCCCCTACGTTCTGTAGTAGGCTTGGTAGCCCTTTAGGGGATTAGGTTTCTGGAGGGAGTTGGGAACAACTGTGAATGATGGGGTTTCTAGATGGAGCTGGAGGTCTCTCAAGTAGGCTGGGTTTTTTTTTAGGGGCAATGAGGGACTGAGGGGTCTTAGGGAGCCTGGTGGTACTGTAAGAATTTGAAGGGCACTGCAGGTCACCATGAGAGGTTGTGTGACACTATAGGAGCTGGGAGGCATTGTGGGAGATTAGGGGATTTGCAGCTAGCTGAAGCCCCTGGAGAATGGAAGCCATGGCCTGGCACTGGGCTGGGGCCAGGTTCTCAACCACCTGGCCCCAGCCCAGTGCCAGGCCATGGCTTCCATTCTCCAGGGATACTGCTCTAGACCAGCTTCTTTCCTCTGTTAATTTATTTTGAAAATTGGTCACAGAACAAGCATCCCTGCCTCCGTCAGCTTCTTAGTCACATTTATTACTATAGCCAAAGTGATTCAGTGAAAAAGAGCCAATTCACTAAGGCTGATAGGTTCTATTGCGCAAAATATAGTTGCTAATATTTCCAAAATGGTGACAAATTTATTACTCATTTTAAGAAGCATATTTTATAGTAATTACTGTATATATCAATATATTTTTTAAAATCACTTACGTGATCAGCATAGACTGGTTTTCACGATCTAAAATAAAGCAAAAAAAAAAAAGATATCAGAACAATATCACTGCTGCTTATAAAATGTGCAATTTTATTCATGTAAATCTGTGTTAAAATAAATATCATCGGCGATCAGTGCTTTGTAGACATGGGTTAAAAACCGTCAATGAAACTACATTATATGGTCAAAAGTTTCTGGACTTTCAACCATTATTAATATTATTATTATTATTATACAGCGCTGTACAATATAGTGGGGGACAGTACATGAGACAACGCAGTAACAATACAAAACACGAGGGGTTCGAGGGCCCTGCTCTTTGGAGCTTACAATCTAGGAGGGAGGGGATAGTGGTACAGGAGGAAGTGGCTGTGGGGGATGGAGTGGTAGGAGGAGTGTAGAGTGTAGATCGGCTGTTAGGTGAGAGTGGGGTAGGCTTTCCTGAAGAGATGGGTTTTCAGGGTGCGCCTAAAGGTGAGGAGGGAAGGTGACAGTCTGATGGATTGGGGTAGTGAGTTCCAGAGGATGGGGGAAGTCCTGGAGAAGTCCTGCAGTCGGGCGTGGGAGGTGGAGACCAGGAAGCTAGAAAGAAGGAGGTCTTGTGAGGAGCGAAGATTACAGGTTGGGCGGTATTTGGGTAACTTTAGAACAAGGAGTCTCTAAAAAAAAATCAAAGGAACTATGCTTGCATTCCACCCAAAAAAACAACTACACATTGCCAATAAGCATTGCCCTGGCAGAGATAGCTGAGGAAAGCCCAGCCCAGGCTCTGAAAGACCATGAGGTGAGCTGAGAAGCAAAAATGTCAGCTTGAAAAAGCTAGCCAAGGCAGCATATTAAGTATGTCCTTTCTAAGTATAGACACTTTCAAGGAAAATCTCTATTAGGTTTTCATTGCTGTCAGTGCCCCCATTAGGAAGATTTTCTCAACTCTCTGTTTTGGAGACACTGATCTCCTGAACAGGAGAAGAAGCAAAATCTTCTCACTGGGGACACTAAGGCTAGGTTCACATCTGTGCGGATGGTGTGGATCCGCACAAAAACCCATGCAGCCACACCACCCACACAGAAGAATGCGGACCTGCGAGCGGGTGCCATTAGTTCCAATGGCACGCCACCCGCACTGGAAGTCACAACTGCACTGGAAACTGAGGTTCCCATGCAGGCTGCAGTTTCCAAAGAAGTGCAGGGACTTCTTTCCTGCGTGTCCCGGGGAATGGGAGTCCATTCAAGTGAATGGGTTCTCATGCCAGCGCAAAACACGACCCGCAGGAACGAACATATGTGAACCAGGGCTAAGAGCTAGAGCCTTTGTCTGGTTTTTATTGCTTGCTGGGTAGATTTCCCATCACTTCTGTTCTCAGATGTGTTGGTCACCTGGGCAGGAAGTTACCCAATGGGTCCCAGACAACAAAAATAATGTAAGAGAGGTTCAAATGTATACCTACTCTAGCCAAAGCCATTAAAAGAATCACCTGAGGTTCAAAAGTAATGACGGCCAGTACAATAAAGAGACAAATCTATCCATTGTCCTTGTTTCTGAGAAAAAACCTGGATGTCTAGACTTTCAAGGAGACGAGGCTTACCAAACCCCAGCTTAAATTTGCCCAAATATTGATCGGTTTAGGAGGTAGACGGTGGCTGTTTTATCAAATCGGGAAATATGAAATTTTTTCAGTGTTCATAATGACAGTAGAGAAAGCATCGTCAATTTATAGCTCACTGTTTTCTTGGATACCTACTTCGCACCATGTCGTTGTATGCGTTGTCAGCGATGGCGTAGATATGGGGTGGAGCCTCTGAGCGTCTCTTGCCTCTGTAAGCGGCGACTACGGTGGATGTGTACACAGGAAGCCACTTATATGGGTTCACAGTGACACAGAACAACCCGGAGTAGGTCTGAGAAGAAAAAGACAGACATGAGCTGGGCGACAGCTGCGCTCATAAACTATAAAGCGCCTACAGATCAGTTCCAAGAACTTCAATGCGTCTGTTTCACGGTGAATTTAGTGAGATATTTATCATCTTAGAACATCATCAGTCACAGAAACGGCATGAAACAAGCTCCCTTTCTTTACACAGGTCTAAATAAAGCCGCACGAATGGCTACCCAGCTGTGGGAATGTTTTTTGTGTATGTTACTAAGGCACAGATCAGTTAGATGAACTTTCTATGGACCTAAAATGCAAAAAGGATCATTTAAAATACAAGAAAAAAAAAGACTGCTACTTGAAATAAATTTTCTGCTGTTGCCTACAAACTATATAAAGTGGAGAACTGTGTATGGACAACCGGGCTGTCAAATGACCTTCAGAAAAGATCTTTTTTACTAACCTGTGCCTGTAGAGGAAGGACAGCTGCGTGCACCAGGATATCTCAGGAGAATGATGAGCATGTGGCTCAAGAATATCTGTAAACATTTTTATTCTGACTCAACCAAAAATTGCAATTACTCAGACACTCCGCACCATGCATACTGAACATTTGTATCGGTGTAGGGTCAACTTACTCCCAGGACAGAATTTTTAAAATTTTCAGATTGTATTAGTTTATGCATTTTTATTTAAGAAGCATAGGTTGACTTTCTTTGTCTTTGCAGTTTGCTAGTCCCAGGTTCCTCCACCATTTTCACCTGGTTTCTCCTGAATTATAGCTGGTGTTTACCCAGGTACACCATGCACTGGGCCATGAGGATGTCTGGTGCATACCATCTGTATTTTAGGTGTGCATGTGGTTTTCTTGGAGCCATTTCTTTTTTTGTTTGTGTAAGATAGAGATTTTTTAAGTCCGCAAACGTGCAACTATAACGAAAAAACCCGTAAGTGTTCACAAAAAAAGTGCAAGTGCAAAACACCACACGAAAAAGTGCACTTAGGGGTGTGCTGTGTCCTACCCCTAAAGGGGCTTGGACCGCTTACCCTGATCCCCCGGGGCACGAAGCTCCTGACGGGGACAAGGTTCCCAATTGGTCCTCCTGGCCAAAAGGCCTGGTGGACCACCGTTCCCTATGCCCAGCCGAAGCCGGACATCCAGTACTAGGCAAGGGGACTCTCCCGAAGAAGAGTCCCCTAGGGATCAGGGGAGGAAGGAACCGTATGGCCACACATCCTCCCCCTAGACTTCAGGGTAGGCCCGAGGACCCACACCCTCCATCCGTGAAAAACACACACATAAGAGCAAAAAAGTGACAAACGTGGGAGTGCATAATAAATAAAGATAAAGAAAAAAAAAAAAAAAGTGGTTCCGTGCCGAATTGTGCACAGACCAGGCCCTGAGTGTAAGATAGAGATATGCATGCTCAAAGTGTGGGTGGTGAGAACGCTAAGCGAGGGTAGGTGACTTGATGGAGTCTAGCTGTTGTTGGCAACTGAAAGAACAGATGGGTAGTCCAGCATAGGTGTTTTAGGAATGCCGCTGGGGATTGACCATGAGTCGTGCTTAATTACAATGGGGAGGTTTACCTTGCAAGTGCCCATCTGTTTGTGTAAGATAGAGATATGCATGCTCAAGGCATGGGTGGTGAGAACACTAAGCAAGGATAGGTCACTTGATGGGGTCTAGTTCTTGTTGGTGTAAGCTAGAGATATGCATGCTCAGGGGTGGGTGGTGAGAAAACTAAGCGAAAGATAGGTCACTTGATGGGGTCTAGTTCTTGTTGGTGTAAGATAGAGATACGCATGCTCAGGGGTGGGTGGTGAGAACACTAAGCGAGGATAGGTCACTTGATGGGGTCTAGTTCTTGTTGGTGTAAGACAGAGATATGCATGCTCAGGGGTGGGTGGTAAGAACACTAAGCGAGGATAGGTCACTTGATGGGGTCTAGTTCTTGTTGGTGTAAGATAGAAATATGCATGCTCAGGGGGTCGGTGGTGAGCACACTAACAAGGATAGGTCACTTGATGGGGTCTAGTTGTTGTTGGTGTAAAATAGAAATATTCATGTTCAGGGGTGGGTGGTGAGAACACTAAGCGAGGATAGGTCACTTGATGGGGTCTAGTTCTTGTTGGTGTAAGACAGAGATATGCATGCTCACGGGTCGGTGGTGAGAACACTAAGCTAGGATAGGTCACTTGATGGGGTCTAGTTCTTGTTGGTGTAAGATAGAAATATGCATGCTCAGGGGGTCGGTGGTGAGCACACTAACAAGGATAGGTCACTTGATGGGGTCTAGTTGTTGGTGTAAAATAGAAATATTCATGTTCAGGGGTGGGTGGTGAGAACACTAAGCGAGGATAGGTCACTTGATGGGGTCTAGTTGTTGTTGGTGTAAGACAGAGATACGCATGCTCTGGGGTGGGTGGTGAGAACACTAAGCGAAGATAGGTCACTTGATGGGGTCTAGTTGTTGTTGGTGTAAGATAGGAATATGCATGCTCAGGGGGTCGGTGGTGAGCACACTAACAAGGATAGGTCACTTGATGGGGTCTATTTCTTTTTGGCAACTGAAAGAACAGATGGGTAGACCTACAGTATAGGTGTTCTAAGAATGCAGCTGGGGATTGACCATAAATCATGCTTATTTCTAGTGGGTAGATGTCCCTTGTAAGTGGCCACCTGGGGAACAGAGACCAGCTTGTTCATGTTGATGGGATTAAGATCCAGATGTAACCTTGTGTGTGTTCCACATGTCTGAAGACCCCCATTACATTTACACAGGTGCAATCTCAAAACTTTGTGTCTTACATAGATCATCCAGTTAGCATAGCGACGCCTCAGGTTGGACAAGACAGAGGCCTCATTTAAGTGGGTCAACATTGCCATGTCTTCAATCATGTCGAATTTTGGAGGGTTCATCTGCTGAATATCATCTTCCTTCACAGTGAGAGTCTGAAAGGAAACAAAAACATTGAATGAAAATTATATATAGGTTAATCCCACTATGCCAAGCCATGAACGTTCCAGGAAATCTGAAGTGTTAGTGTTGTCACCAAAAAAGAGCATGGATTTCTCTTTACTTCCTGTCCTGAAGGCACAACAGGAAGTTAGACAGGAAATCTGTTCATTGTTAAGTGCATTTCCCTTTTAGACACTTTGGAACAGTTTTCTCCATTGGAAGTTTGATTCTTGAGATGAGAATAACTTCCAATGGAGAAAATTGTTCCAGTGACAATTGTCTAAAAGGGAAATTCAGTTAACATTTGAAGACATTTCCTGTCTAACTTCCTGTTGTATTTTTGGGGCAGGAAGTAAAGTGAAATCCATGCTCTATCCAAAACGTAAAATAGATAGAGAAGACATTAGGTGGTTGCAACACAGTTAGTATAGCATATTTATTCACCCTCTTGTCTTTAGTTTCCACAGTGATTTTTCCACCTGAAGAATCCTTTATTTCCACTTCAATATAAGCTTCCTTCTCATCTGGTATCCAGGCTTTCTTCTTACCTAAAAAACAAGAAAAGTTAGATCTGGGAGGATTACATACTATATATGTACTGCTTAAGTAAACTTCCTGCATTTTTACTTTTTATGAACATTTAGGCTTAGTTTACACTTGTGGTTGGGGAGGGGGAAACAAGGTTGAGCCACATTTTTCCTAGTGGTGTCCTCAACGCTGAACTAAATCAAAGACCTTTTACTGAGATTCACTGGGATTAAGGGGGTTAACCAGTCCTAAAGTGGACACATAAATCTACCAGGCACCTCTGGTCCCATGTGCAGTTTGATACTGTCACACTAAAAGCAGTGTGCCTCTTGTGTCGTTGGTGATCAATAGTCTTTCCACTATCCCAGGGGCGGACTGACCATTTGAGCACTCTGGCACTGCCCGAGGGCCCGGGGTCAGTAGGGGGCCCCATGAGACGTCCCTGGTACCTTTCATTGGATTTTCCATAGGCTTTTTTGGGTGTGGGCGAGGACACAGGGGCCCCATGATCCCCTATTGCCCGGGGGCCCCATGAGTTGTCAGTCCACCCCTGCACTATACACTGCAACTTGACTAACTGTTTATCACCAATGTGCACCAAATGGAGATACCCATGAGGATCATCACCTAGTCTTGACTAGGGATGAGCTCTAGTTCCACCTCAGAGTGCCTTCCAGAAAGCTGTCATTGTACTGTTCCAAACATAAGCAGCTGAAGCGATCTTTGCCCTGCAGCCACACATATGGACATCCCTAGTATACATAAAGCTGTGGGGTGGGGAATGGCCTGGCAGATGATGATTGTACCTGGTACAGGTGACAACTGAGTTGTTCAGGTGGGTTAGGACTAGGATCAAAACACGCCAAAACTCATCCCTAGTCTTCACCTCATCTAAAGGTGATGGACACGCCATTTGTGCTGACTGTGAACTGGCACAAGGGCCCTTTGAGATTTAGGGACTGAATTTCATGAGATGTGGGTTGGGCGGGTGATGGGACTCACTTTTCCTGTAATATTGTCCTGAACACCACTCACATCTTGGCCTAGTGAGAAACATGAGATGTTCTTCACTATGCCCTAGCTATGCTACTGGTGTCTTCTCTGGTTGCATACTATGGGCCATCAGAGAGTTTGGGGCATCACATAGTTTACTTTTCATATCTATCTATTATCTATCTATCTATCTATCTATCTATCTATCTATCTATCTATCTATCTATCTATCTATCTATCATCTATCTATCTATCTATCTATCTATCAATCTATTATCTATCTATCTATCTATCTCTATCCATCTATCTATCTATTATCTATCTATCTATCTATCTATCTATCCATCTATCCATCTATCCATCTATCCATCTATCTATCTATCTATCTATCTATCTATCTATCTATCTATCTATCTATCTATCTATCTTTCTAATCTTTTTTATCTATCTATCTATCATCTATCTTTCTAATCTTTTTTTATCTATCTATCTATCTATCTATCTATCTATCTATCTATCTATCTATCTATCTATCTATCTATCTTATCTATCGTGAATAAGTGTTTCTACTTGGACATTAATTGAATATAGAGAGCCCAATAATTTTTCTCACACAGGGACCCTTATTACTATGTTCAGTCCACTACCTGGTAATGGTACAAATTCATATTAAAAAAGGCAAGGTGCAGAGATATGTAATTGGGAGCCCACTCACTGGTCAAATTTAAAGCCTAACTTCGGTTTTGCTATTGATTCTATCCAAACGATCAAAGATGGAGTTAGACTTTAAGCCAGAAAAAACAGAGAGAGCAGTATAGGTTAGGTGAACCTCAACTGAAACAAATTCTTATCTGCCATTGCTGACCTCTCCATCTGTAAATGCTGGTTGACTGGCTGTAATGCTGATCCACTGACCTTTCAGGATACTTTTAGGATCATTTGTCCAAAACCAGCATGCAGGTCAGGAGGCACAAGACAGCCAGTCAAGTAGTATGTTAAGGAGAGGTCACCAATGAAAGGTCCCAAACCAGCCTTCAGTAGAAAGTCCCCTAAAGACTCTTATGTAAAATATCCTTCTCAGTAGCTGGTCCCCACATTTTACACCCTTTCATGAAATTATTATACAGTATCCTCACACTTATCTAGCGGTGTCTGACCCTTACCATCGAAAGGGATGGTCTGAATCTTCATAAGTTCATTGGCACTTTTCCTCAAGTAGTCAGCGGCCTCCCCAAACTCGGACATATCCAGGAGAGAAGACATGATGGGGGATGAAGGGAGATGAAAAAGGACCAGAAACACAAATATCCAGGATGCTCCTCACCCCTAGAAAACAGGGAAAAATGACATCATGTTACATAAAGCAGGATATTCCTCAGCTTATTGATACAGTAGAGGAGAGGGGATACGTAGTCCTTTTTTGTTTCTTTTGCCCTGATACAGAAGGGTGAGGGAGTGTTGTCACCCTAGGACAGAAGTGTGTTACTGGCAGGATCACTAGGTGAAAATAAAGGAAAGAAAGTCTGCCTGGAGTTTGCATGTTCTCCCTGTGCCTGTGTGGGTTTCCTCCGGGTTCTACAAAGACATGCTGGTATGTTAATTGGCTGCTGTCTAAATTGTCCCTAGTATGTGTATGTATGTGAGTTAGGGACCTTAGATTGTACACCCCATGAGGGTTAGGGACTGATGTGAATGTACAAAATAAAGTTGTAATGTAAAGCGCTGAGGAAATTGACGGCGCTATATAAGTACCTGTGATCAATAAAAATAAAGTGAACAAAAATTTGCTTTTCACATGATTGGATAGGTAAAGTGAATATTAGTGAGCAGGGGCGGACTGACCATTTGGAAACTCGGGCACTGCCTGAGGGCCCGGGGTCAGTAGGGGGCCCCATGAGATGCCCCTGGTACCTTTTTCATAGGCTTTTTTGAGTTTGGGCAAGGCCACAGGAGCCCCATGATCCCCTATTGCCCGGGGGCCCCATGAGTTGTCAGTCCGCCCCTGTTAGTGAGTGAAGGGTCACAACTCTGTTTAACGAGTAAGTCCCACAATGTCAGGTGTGATACTTAGGACCTGCCTGCCAGAACTGGCATTCTTATTGCTGGACAACCAGCAAGCAAGTGGGTCCCTTTATCAAACTGGTCCAGGGGTGGACTGACCGTTCGGGCACTCGGGCACTGCCTGAGGGCCTGGGGTCAATAGGCCCCTGGTACCTTTTTATAGGTTTTTTTGGGTGTGGTTTGAGTATGGGCGAGGACACAGGGGCCCCATGATTCCCTATTGCCCAGGGGCCCCATGAGTTGTCAGTCCATCCCTGAACTGGCCCTAGTACGTGTATGTATGGACGTGAGTTAGGGACCTTAGATTGTAAGCTTCTTGAGGGCAGGGACTGATGTGAATGTGTAATAAATATGTAAAGCACTGTGCCAATTGCCTGGGCTATATAAGTACCTGTAATAGATAAATAAAAAAAAAGACTAATGCAGCCACCACATCTAAGGATTGGTAAGCTGTGATATTACATTTTTTTCTTTGAGGTTCAGATACGGTTCAATGCTTTGGGTGATTGTACTCATATTATTGTACATTTTGCTAAACCTTGCTGTGCTGAGAAGAAGGAAACGCTCTAAAAGCTTGTCCTGAAAATGTAATTGTTCAAATAAAAAAAAAAAAAGCATCATTGATAATATTTATCTGATACCCTTTAATGCAAACCGGACCTATATTGACTTTCAAAAAGTTTATAAAGGATTATCTAACACTGGCCACACACTAGCAGATTTTTGAACTTTGTACATTCATACAAAAATTTGCACAAAAATTCTCATAAGTACAGTCGATGGCGAATATCATTTGAAAGCAAAGCGTTTGCTTTATACATTCAATATTGCAGTGAATAGATTTTACCAAACAAAAAACACATTCATTGGTCCAAAATCAGTTTGTGGAAATCTTTCCTTCGAATTTTCTCGTCACTACAGTCAAAAGCAAGCGTCGATTCGATCCCCTAACGATCAGAAAGTTGACAGAACTTTCTTAAAATGAACATTTTTAACATCTACATAAACTAATTTACATTTTCCATACCCCTTCCCAACAAAATGTTCAACAACGCCACCATCAAACCCGCCCCGCAGGCCAGAGTACTTGGTGTCATTCTGGACTCCAACCTATCCTTCCAGCCCCAAGTCCAATCGCTAACAAACTCGTGCAGACTCCACCTCCGCAACATCGCCAAAATCCGCACGTTCCTAACCCCAGAAACCACTAAACAGCTCATCCACTTCCTCATCATATCACGACTCGACTACTGCAACTCCCTCCTCACTGGCCTGCCTCGCCGCTGGCTATCCCCGCTTCAGTCCATCCTGAATACGGCTGCCAGACTCATTCACCTTTCCAACCGCTCCATCTCCGCCACCCCCCTCTGCCAATCCCTCCACTGGCTTCCGATTGCGCAACGGATCAAATTCAAAATCCTAACGCTGACGTACAAAGCTGTCCACCATACTGCCCCGTACTACATCACTGACCTAATATCCAAGTACCGCCCAACACGCACACTCCGCTCCTCACAAGACCTCCTTCTCTCTAGTTCCCTGGTCTCCTCCTCCCATGCCCGCCTCCAGGACTTCTCCAGGGTGTCACCCATCCTCTGGAACTCCCTGCCCCAACCCATCAGATTATCACCTACTCTCCTCTCCTTTAGGCGCACCCTGAAAACCCATCTCTTCAGGGAAGCCTACCCCACACCCTGCTAACTTGCCGACCTCCTCCACTCTTCCTACCACTCCATCCCCCACAGCTATCTCCTCCTGTACCACTATCCCCCCCTCCTAGATTGTAAGCTCGAAAGAGCAGGGCCCTCGATCCCCTCATGTTTTGCATTGTATTGGTATTGTTCTGTCACATGTTCTGTCCCGCTTCGTAATGTACAGCGCTGAGCGAACTATCCGCGCTTTATAAATACTGTATAATAATAATAATAACAGAAAATAATGCCACTCATCAAATCTAGTGAATAACTCTTTCTTTTTTATCAATTCCATGAATGAATATATTTCCTCTCCTTTCATTATATCCCTTAATTGTGCGTCTTCCTTTTTTAACCACCTCTCCGCTATACTTTCGTTCCCTGGTTGAAAAAACTTTGTGGACCCTATTGGCATTAACATGGAATTAAATTCCCATCCCATTTGTGTATGTACTGCATCCAGGGGCGGACTGACAACTCATGGGGCCCCCCAGGCAATAGGGGATCATGGGGCCCCTGTGTCCTTGCCCAAACTCAAAAAAGCCTATGAAAAAGGTACCAGGGGCATCTCATGGGGCCCCCTACTGACTTTGGGCCCTTGGGCAGTGCCCTAGTTTCCAGTTGGTCAGTCCGCCCCTGACTGCATCCCATATTTTAATACATTTCTTGTATACAAACTTGTGCTATTTACCAGTCCTCGATATTGGGGTGGAATCCATACTATCCTACTCAATTGTGTCTCACTTAATGCGAAAAAAAAAAAAAAACATTCTAAAAAAAAAAATGTTAAAACATTATTTATTAGATATGTAAATATGTTTTCTCTTTTTTAGTGAATGTAAAATTGAAAAATCAATAAAACATTTTTGAACTAAATTCTACTCCATTCATGCACAGCGTAAAACGTGATTTTGTCAAGCTGTTCCACCAGAAGCAGCACCTCTGATACTGAAGATCTCCCTACTGAAACCTCTAGAGCCTGCAGCTGTTGGCTCCGAGTTATAGGCAACACTGGAAGTGTCTTAGTAATCCAACACAACAAAAACATTTTTTTAAAACAGCAAGACGCAGGGGACACATACATGACCTCAGCTCCTTGACATGTTCCTGATTGTGTAACCCAATCCCACACTTGTCAGGGAAGCCAAGCTCAGCGCTGAGGTTAAACTCATTGTTTATGTCCACCATAACGTGTCCCCTGACCTTGTCCTCTCTGCTCACAAGGCAGCTACAGTCCGCCCTGTGCGATCACAGAACAGGTGCTGGCTACCCCCAATCCTAATTCTATACATTATTATATAGCCGGGGTCTCCAAACTGCGGCTCATGGGCCAGATGTGGCCCTTTGCTTGCCTTTATCCGGCCCTTGGGACACAATTTTTTCCACTGATATGAGGCACTATACCCTCCAAGGACACCAAAGATGAGGAACTATTCTTCCCACTGACACCATCAATAGGGTACTATTCCTCTGAATGACACCAACAATGATGATGCACGAATCTTCCATTGACACCAAACATGGAGCTCTATTCTTCTCAATGACACAGTCGATGGGCCAACTATTCTTCCCACTGACACCATCAATGGGAAGAATTCCTCCAAATTACACCAATGATGATGCACGAATCTTCCAGTGACACCAAACATGGAGCTCTATTCTTCTCATTGACATCGTCAATGGGCCAGCTATTCTTCCCACTGACACCATAAATGGGCCACTATACCTCCCACTGACACCATTGAGAGGGCACTATTCCTCCCACTGACACCATATTAGGGCACCATTCCTCCCACTGACTCAATTGATGGGGCACTATTCCTCCCATTGACACCAATGGATAGGGCACTATTCCTCCCATTGACACCAATGGATGGGGCACTATTCCTCCCACTGACTCCATTGAGAGGGCACTATTCTTCCCACTGACTCCATTGAAAGGGCACTATTCCTTCCACTGACACCAATGGATGGGGCACTATTTATCCCACTGACACCAATGGATGGGGCACTATTTCTCCCACTGACACCATATTAGGGCACCATTACTCCCACTGACACAATTGATGAGCCCTATTCTTCCCAATAGAAACAAAGTTGGGGCATTGTTTCCTCCCACTGGACACAGTCTGGCCCCCCTAAAGTCTGAAGGACACCAGCAATGGCACACTATTCCTCCAAATGACATCATTGATGATGCACGAATCTTCCAGTGACACCAAACATGGAGCACTATTCTTCTCATTGACACAGTCGATGGACCAACTATTCTTCCCACTGACACCATCAATGGGAAGAATTCCTCCAAATTACACCAACGATGATGCACGAATCTTCCAGTGACACCAAAAATGGAGCTGTATTCTTCTCATTGACACAGTCGATGGGCCAACTATTCTTCCCACTAATACCATTTTCTACTCCCACTGGTCACATCCACAGTCCAATCCCCCCTAATGTCTATAAGGCAGTAAACTGGCTCTTTGTTTTGAAAGTTTGGAGACCTCTGTTATATAGTATACCCCACACAGGTCAAGATAATCACTTTTTAATAAAGATTTGGGCTATACATAAATTGGACTTCTCATTCTTCCCACTGACACCATCAATGGGGCACTATTCCTCCGAATGACACCAATGATGATGCACAAATCTTCCAGTGGCACCAAACATGGAGCTCTATTCTTCTCATTGACATCGTCGATGGGCCTGCTATTCTTCCCACTGACACCATCAATGGGGCACTATTCCTCCGAATGACACTAACGATGATGCACGAATCTTCCAGTGACACCAAACATAGAGTGCTATTCTTCTCATTGATACCATTGATGGGCCAACTATTCTTCCCACTGACACCATCAATGGGGCACTATTCCTCCGAATGACACCAACGATGATGCACGAATCTTCTAGTGACATCAAACATGGAGTGCTATTCTTCCCACTGACACCATCAATGGGGCACTATTCCTCCGAATGACACCAATAATGATGCACAAAGCTTCCAGTGACACCAAACATGGAGCTCTATTCTTCTCATTGACACCATCGATGGGCCAACTATTCTTCCCACTGACACCATCAATGGGGCACTATTCCTCCGAATGACACCAACAATGATGCACGAATCTTCTAGTGACATCAAACATGGAGTGCTATTCTTCCCACTGACATCATCAATGGGGCACTATTCCTCCGAATGACACTATAATGATGCACAAACCTTCCAGTGACACCAAACATGGAGCTCTATTCTTCTCATTGACATCGTCGATGGGCCAGCTATTCTTCCCACTGACACCATCAATGGGGCACTATTCCTCTGAATGACACCAAGATCATGCACGAATCTTCCAGTGACACCAAACATGGAGCTGCATTCTTCTCATTGACACAGTCGATGGGCCAATTATTCTTCCCACTGACACCATCAATGGGAAGAATTCCTCCAAATTACACCAATGATGATGCACGACTCTTCCAGTGACACCAAACATAGCATGCTATTCTTCTCATTGACACCATCAATGGGCCAACTATTCTTCCCACTGACACCATCAATGGGGCACTATTCCTCCGAATTACACCAACGATGATGCACGAATCTTCCAGTGACATCAAACATAGAGTGCTATTCTTCTCATTGACACCATCGATGGGCCAACTATTCTTCTCACTGACACCATCAATGGGAAGAATTCCTCCAAATTACACCAATGATGATGCACAAATCTTCCAGTGACACCAAACATGGAGCTCTATTCTTCTCATTGACATCGTCGATGGGCCAGCTATTCATCTCACTGACACCATCAATGGGGCACTATTCCTCCAAATGACACCAATGATGATGCACGAATCTTCTAGTGACATCAAACATGGAGCTCTATTCTTCTCATTGACACCGTCGATGGGCCAATTATTCTTTCCATTGATACCATTTTCTACTCCCACTGGCCACAGTCACAGTCCAATCCCCCTAATGTCTATAAGGCAGTAAACTGACCCTTTGTTATATAGTATACCCCACACAGGTCAAAAGAATCACTTTTTAATAAAGATTCGGGCTATACCATAAATTGGGCTTGTCAGTAAAGACCACATTCTACATTAAAAAGGCATCTGACAGCATCACCGAATCAAATTACTAAAAAAAAATAAAAATCTAATTTTGACTAAAAGAAAAGCCTTCTTGATATACAAAAAAAACATTGTAGAATTGATTGGTTTTTGAGGGGATTGTGGTGGTTCCAGATCTAGGCTGTATCTAGGCCAGACTTCAAGGTGGTGCCTTCTAGTTTGGGTTCATCATAAACTAACTGCTGCTCATGCTCTGCCCTGGCAAAGGTCACATGATCTCTGTCTTCCAAGTGCACTGTGTATATTTCAGGTCATTAGAAACTGAGGAAGGGAGCTCGACTCCCGAAATGCGTTAGCACTTTCCACTGCAGGATCCCCGCTACCTGGGACCGCTAATTGTCTCTCTCTCTCTCTTTTTTATGATCTATTGGCTTGTGAGTCTCCATTTGTTTATATCACATTAAATTTATATTTATCACAATAATGCATGAGGAGAGTGTGCCCTCTTTTATTATTATTATTACTATTATTATACAGGATTTATATATTATTATTATACAGGATTTATATATTATTATTATAATACAGGATTTATAAATTATTATTATACAGGGTTTATATATTATTATTATTATTATACATGATTTATATATTATTATTATTATTATTATACAGGATTTATAAATTATTATTATACAGGATTTATATATTATTATTATTATTTTTATACAGGATTTATATATTATTATTATTATACAGGATTTATATATTATTATAATACAGGATTTATATATTATTATTATTATTATTATTATACAGGATTTATATATTATTATTATTATACAGGATTTATATATTATTATTATTATTATTATTATTATACAGGATTTATATATTATTATTATTATACAGGATTTATATATTATTATTATTATTATTATACAGGATTTATATATTATTATTATTATACAGGATTTATATATTATTATTATTATTATTATACAGGATTTATATATTATTATTATTATACAGGATTTATATAGCGCCAACAGTTTGCTCAGCGCTTTACAATATAATGGGAGACAATACAGTAACAATACAGTTCAATACAAGAGGGATAGGAGGGCCCTGATCCTGGGAGCTTACAATCCAAGATGGAGGGGCTAGTGGTACAAAAGGTAATAACTGTGGGGGATGGACTGGTAGGAGGAGTAGAATATTCCATTATTAGCTGAGGGTGGGATAGGCTTCCCTGAAGAGATAGGTTTTCAGAGATCGCCTAAAAGTGAGCAGAGTAGGCGATAGTCTGATAGATTGGGGTAGAGAGTTCCAGAGGATGGATACAAGTATAATCAGCTGCAGTGTACATGGAGCCTTAAAGGTAGTTGCCCCCCCTCCCTTCCCTGTGTGATAAGAAGTTACAAACAGCCTGGTGACCTGACTTTTCTTTGCTGCAGTTAAGCAACACAAGTTAGGTCACCGCCCTGCTCCCAGCCTGTAATTTGATATTGAAGGAGAAGCAGCATAACTGATTAGGCAATCTTTCTGCTTGCTCCTCTCAGGATATGTGAATTATTATTATAATACAGGATTTATGGCGCCAACAGTTTGCTCAGCACTTTACAATACAGCAACAATATAGTTCAATACAAGAGGGTTAGGAGGGCCTGATCCCGGGAGCTTGCAATCTAAAACGGAGGGGCTAGTGGTACAAAAGGTAGTAACTGGGGGAGATGGGCTGGTAGGAGGAATAGAAGATTCCGTTATTAGCTGAGGGCGGGATAGGCTTCCCTGAAGAGATCACCTAAAAGTGAGCAGAGTAGGCGATAGTCTGATAAATTGGGGTAGAGAGTTCCAGAGGATGAAGGAGGCTCTGGAGAAGTCCTGGAGATGAGCATGGGAGGAGGAAACAAGGGAGCTAGAGAGCAGGAGGTCAGGCGAGGAGCGGAGAGTACAGTTTGGGTGATATTTGGAGACAAGATTGGTGATATAATTTGGGGCGGAGTTATAAATGAATTTATATATTATTTATTTTATTTTTTTTATAAATCTTCATATGTATCCCAGTTTAGGAGAATTTTTCCTATTTCCTGTCCCAGTGACACCTGTCACTCCATGAAATGGTCATCAAACAGGAAGTGAGGGAATATCTCCCTAACAGGACACAGGCAGAGATAGGTTTTCAGAGATTGCCTAAAAGTGAGCAGAATAGGCGATCATCTGAAAAATTGGGGTAGAGAGTTCCAGATGATAGGGGAGGCTCTGGAGAAGTCCTGGATATGAGCATGGGAGGAGGAGACAAGGAAGCTAGAGAGTAGGAGGTCGTGTGAGGAGAGTACGGTTTGGGTGATAGTTGGAGACAAGATTGGTGATGTTGGTAATTATTTATTTATTGTTTTAATAAATCTTCATATATGGGGGGGGGGGGGGGTAATGGGAATAAAGTTAGTATGAAATGTAATTAATGATCTGGAAATGGTTTTTGTATGAGAATAATGATGAAATATGTACTATACTTGTAAAATAAATAAACATTTAAATTAAAAAAAAATAAATAAATCTTCATATATATCCCAGTTTAGGAGAATTTTTCCTATTTCCTGTCCCAGTGACCCCCTGCCACTCCATGAAATGGTCATCAAACAGGAAGTGAGGGAATATCTCCCTAACAGGACACAGGCAGAGATGGGTTTTCAGAGATCGCCTAAAAGTGGGCAGAGTAGGCGATCGTCAGATAGATTGGGGTAGAGAGTTCCAGAGGATGGATACAAGTATCATCCTTTCTTCTGCCAGTGACACTTTACATGGGGCTAAAGAAGACTGAATCAGGTATCATACTAGTTGCAATTAAAGTACATTTAATTTTATTTTTTTTTTAATAAAAACATACATTCATTAATTTAGTGGGTTTTTTTATTTTTTTTTATTTTTATTTTAAAACCTGCCTCAAGTTTAGATTTATGTAACCTTTAACTGCTCAGAGATTGATACCACCCAACAAAGTACGTGGTAGTCTACCCAACCGGTTTTTCCAAGTACCGTAAGGCTCAAAGTAGCTGACAATTTGCAGTTCATGGAATGCCACCCCTTGCGATTATATTTAGTATATTGTATATTTAGTATATGACATTTAGATCAAGGCGCTGCAACTACCTGAGGAAAACAGGCGTCGGTTAAAACGTTCCACACTCATCCAAATTGCCGCTGACAAATACTGGTTGATTTAAGAAAAAAAAAAAAAAGATAATTTTTTATAATATATTTGTATTTTTTCTTGGAATTATTTTCAACTGGAGATTAACTGCTACAACAAAATTAATTTTTTTTTTAAATAGTGCTGCAGGAACCCTTAACAGCCAATCAGATACCATCTTTTGGCGATCTGGCTATATTAAGTTGATAATATAATAAAATAATTGATAATAATTGATAAAATAATTGGCTGCGGCTCCTCGTTATTGACTAAAGGCTTAAATTTGTTTGCAACCTTATAACCAAACCATGTGAAAATGAGAATAAAATATATCCTAAAATAAATATCAAGTTTAAAAAAAATATTGGGTTTGGCAGACTAAAGATTAATGTATGGAAATTTTTTTTTTTTTTTTTAAAGTTGCATGATATTTCCAAAATATCATACAACTTTTTTTTTTTCTTTTTTTTTTTTAAATGAAAAAAATATAATGAAAAGACACTTACAACAAATATGTCACCTACATTCCTGATTTTTCAAGCGGCTACAATAATTAGCACTATGAGATTATACTATTTCCATGACTGTAAGTATTTTTGCAGATTGGAATAATTGTTGATGATTTTTGTTTTGTAAACTTTGGACTATATTATACTATATATGGCTATATTAAGTTTTATAATATAATAAAATAATTGATAATAATTGATAAAATAATTGGCTACGGCTCCTTGTTATTGACTAAAGGCTTAAATTTCTTTGCAACCGTATAACCAAACCATATGAAAATGAGAATAAAATATATCCTAAAATAAATATCAAGTTTAAAAAAAAATACTGGGTTTGGCAGACTAAAGATTAATGTATGGAATTATTATTATTTTTTTTTAAAGTTGTATGATATTTCCAAAATATCATACAACTTTTTTCTTTTTTGTTTTAATGAAAAAAATATAATGAAAAGACACTTACAACAAATATAAATTACCTACATTCCTGATTTTTCAAGCAGCTACAATAATTAGCACCATGAGATTATACTATTTCCATGACTGTAAGTATTTTTGCAGATTGGAATAATTGTTGATTTTTGTTTTGTAAACTTTGGAATATATTATACTATAAAAATGATCTGGGGGGGCGGGGAAAGGGATAAAACAATAAATGTTTTGATAATATGCTAAGGTTTTAATGAGTATGTTTGTATAACTTGTTTATCTGAAAAATTAATAAATATTTAAAAAAGAATTAAAAGAATTAAAAAAGGAAAAAAGAATCTATATAATAAAAATAATGATTTAATCGCAAGTAGCTTGCATAGATATAAATAACTAGGAAAATATAATCGCAGTAGACCGCCAGGAAGTGTTACATAATATTACATCAAAAGTGGGGAAGCTGTGCAAGGGCATGGACACACTTCTTGCGGTGTTCCAGGATGGCCTGTTTATCTATCTTTGCGGGGATAAAAAGTGGTAGAAGGAAATAGTACTCTATTGGGGAATACAACCATTTTTTTTACACATACTGATTGCACTTTTCCTGTACATTTTATTTATAATAATAATAAATATTATTATTATTATTATTACATACAGGAATTATATAGCGCCAACAGTTTGCTTTAAAATATATTTTTTAAAAAGCTGAATTTTTTGTATTTTTAATATTCTGTTTGTCATTTTACCAAATAGATTTATATAAAAATATTAAAATAAAAAAACTGATAATCATTCATACAAAGATATAAATTGCAAACACAAACTATCTCAGCTATATCGTCAGAAAAAAAGACTTATTAAACCTGTCAAAATATTATGGATTAAAATGTTAAAGGAACTTTAATTAATCAAACAAATTATTTTCTGTATAAAAAAAATAAGTTATATAATAATAAAAAAAATTGGTTTTACAATTAATAACCTATACCATTTAAAGTACTAAACATTTAAAATGTTAAATAAAATGTGTTGAATAAATGTAGAACACAAATACAAAAACACTAACAGAACATGGCCAGTTAGGAATAAGTTATATAATAATAATAATAATAATAATAATAATAATAATAATAATAATAATAAAATAGGTTTTACAATTAATAACCTATACCATTTAAAGTACTAAACATTTAAAATGTTAAATAAAATGTGTTGAATAAATGTAGAACACAAATACAAAAACACTAACAGAACATGGCCAGTTAGGAATAAGTTATATAATAATAATAATAATAATAATAATAATAATAAAATAGGTTTTACAATTAATAACCTATACCATTTAAAATACTAAACATTTAAAATGTTAAATAAAATGTGTTGAATAAATATAGAACACAAATACAAAAACACTAACAGAACATGGCCAGTTAGGAATAAGTTATATAATAATATTAATAAAATAGGTTTTACAATTAAAACATATACCATTTAAAATACTAAATATTTAAAATATTAAATAAAATGTGTTGAGTAAATTTTAAATGCAAATACAAAAACACTAACACAACATGGCCAGTTAGGCACAAGTTATATAATAATAATAATTAAAAAAATAGGTTTTACAATTAAAAACATATACCATTTAAAATACTAAACATTTAAAATGTTAAATAAAATGTGTTGAGTAAATTTAAAACACAAATACAAAAACACTAACAGAACATGGCCAGTTAGGCATAAGTTATATAAAAATAATAATAATAATAATAATAATAATAATAATAAAAAATAGGTTTTACAATTAAAACATATACCATTTAAAATACTAAACATTTAAAATGTTAAATAAAATGTGTTGAATAAATTTAAGGCACATAAACGGAACACGGCCAAATAGGCATAATTAGATTGTAAGCTCCTATGAGCAATGCCCTTCCTTATCCTCTATCCTGTATATTAATAATAATAATAATTCACTTAATGGAACAACAGCACAAAAAACAATTGTATGTAGGAGAATCAATTAATTTGGCATCTCAGAGTGGACAGCCTAGAAAAAAAAAAACGATTACTGATTGGTTGCTATGAATCAATATCCCTGCTCTTCATACCGGTATTATTAAATAAATGTTTTGAAAAATATTTACTGGCTTTAAAGAGGCCAAATAAACAATTCCAGATGAAAAGCCTCAGAACCCAAACTAGTTCCATTCATACGAGAAGGGAATATGTGATGGAATATAAAACAGGCTGGTCCCTTGTTAGTACCTAATTTCCAAAAGAAAAAAAAAAACAACACACATTCCATGCACACATATTTACTGTAATTAATTTGTCTTGGATACTCTCTTGGCTCGCTACAAAAGCGGTTATGAAATGTTGATACCATATTTTTTTTTCACGTTTAAATGCTGTTTGTGGAAGAATGTTTAAGAAAAAAAAAAAGAAGCTGAGGGCGAAAAAAAAAAGCTAAAATATATCTAAAAAAAAAAAAAGAGGCTGAGGGCAAAAAATAAAACCTACAATTCCTAGATTGTAAGCTTCAAGGATCAGGGCCCTCCTATCCCTCTTGTATTGAACTGTATTGTTGCTGTATTGTCTCCTGTTATATTGTACAGTGCTGAGCAAAATTGTTGGCGCTATATAAATCCTGTATAATAATAATAAAATAATACAATAAATCTAAAAAAAAAAAAAAGAGGTTGAGAGTGAAAAATAAAACCTAAAATAAATCTAAAAAAAAAAAGAGGCTGAGAGCGAAAAATAAAAGCTAAAATATATCTAAAAAAAAAAAGAGGCTGAGACCAAAAAATAAAACCTACAATTCCTAGATTGTAAGCTCCAAGGATCAGGCCCTCCTATCCCTCTTGTATTGAAATGTATTGTCTCCTGTTATATTGTAAACCGCTGAGCAAACTGTTGGCGCTATATAAATCCTGTATAGTAATAATAAAAATAATACAATAAATCTAAAAAAAAAAGAGGCTGAGAGCGAAAAATAAAACCTAAAATATATCTAAAAAAAAAAAAGAGGCTGAGAGCAAAAAATAAAACCTACAGTTCCTAGATTGTAAGCTCCAAGGAGCAGGGCCCTCCTATCCCTCTTGTATTGAACTGTATTGTTGCTGTATTGTCTCCTGTTATATTGTAAAGCGCTGAGCAAACTGTTGGCGCTATATAAATCCTGTATAATAACAATAAAAATAATACAATAAATCTAAAAAAAAAAAGAGGCTGAGAGCGAAAAATAAAACCTAAAATATATCTAAAAAAAAAAAAGAGGCTGAGAGCAAAAAATAAAACCTACAATTCCTAGATTATAAGCTCCCAGGATCAGGACCCTCCTATCCCTCTTGTATTGAACTGTATTGTTGCTGTATTGTCTCCTGTTATATTGTAAAGCGCTGAGCAAACTGTTGGCGCTATATAAATCCTGTATAGTAATAATAAAAATAATACAATAAATCTAAAAAAAAAAAAGAGGCTGAGAGCGAAAAATAAAAGCTAAAATATATCTAAAAAAAAGAAAAAGAGACTGAGAGTGAAAAATAAAACCTAAAATATATCTAAAAAAAAAGAGGCTGAGAGCGAAAAATAAAAGCTAAAATAAATCTAAAAAAAAAAAGAGGCTGAGAGTGAAAAATAAAACCTAAAATATATTTTAAAAAAAAGAGGCTGAGAGCAAAAAATAAAACCTAAAATAAATCTAAAAAAAAGAAAAAGAGGCTGAGAGTGAAAAATAAAACCTAAAATATATCTAAAAAAAAGAGGCTGAGAGCGAAAAATAAAAGCTAAAATAAATCTAAAAAAAAAGTAAAAGAGGCTGAGAGTGAAAAATAAAAGCTAAAATATATCTAAAAAAAAGAGGCTGAGAGCAAAAAATAAAACCTAAAATAAATCTAAAAAAAAAAAAGAAAGAGGCTGAGAGCAAAAAAAATCTAAAATAAATTTAAAAAAAAAAAAAAAATATAAAAAAATTTTACATTTGTAGTTGTTCAGCTTTGAAAACGAGGAGCTAAATAAAAGTTCAGAACACAGAGAAACAAGACGTAGGAAAATTCCAGGACAGCAGGCACCTACGTACAAAGTGCGCTATCTGTCGGCGCTGGGAAGGCCGTTAATTCCAGACGTTAGTACATAGCACACAGACAAGCACACTGCTACCAACCTTGGCTACGGGACCGAGAGGCTGCGCCTGAGATACACTGAAGTCTCTTTTTATTGTGTGGCTGAAGGTCAGTGTAGAGGGCAGATATGTGAGAAATTCCCATGTGTCAGATACATACAGCTCCATTGGCCCCCTCAGCCCAGACCGACACAAAAGGCAAACTCCCGACCTTATCGCTGCTTAGGAGGTTATTTTTACTTCACAAATTGTCGCTGGGGGGGGGGGTGATGGTGGGGGGGGACTTCACCACAGCCACCAGCAATGACTGACTGCTACGTGCCTCCGTGTATGACCGTGCCGGCTCATTTGGCAATATACGCTTTTATAGCCATAATGTGGTCTAATGTACAGCTAATGTGTGTTTATGATCTGCAAAGTCCAGTCATTAAAGTGAAACTTTATCCCCCCCCCCAAAAAAAAAATCAGGCATAGAAAAGGATGTTTTAAATTCCTCAGAGACAAAGATAATCATAAAACACTTTTTTTTCTCCCTCAGAGTTGAAGAATACAAAAATCTCTTTTTATTTTTTTGCTGTGTCCCCAAACATAGTGCTTTATCTTTTTTGAAAAATGATTTATTAGAAAAAAATCTGCTTGCTGTGGGGACACCCGACAGTAGGGAGGGGCCAGGAGTGACAGAGGGGGATCGAGAAGAGGGGCATCCAGGCTGCTCTGTGCAAAACCATTGCACACAGGAGGTAAGTATGACATGTTTGTTATTTAAAAAAAAAATTAACCTTTAGAATCGCTTAAAGGTGTTACTAAACCCCGGACCCTGCATTCACTATATCTGGTCTCCCAGGGCCCTGCATTCACTATATCTGGTCTCCCCGGACCCTGCATTCACTATATCTGGTCTCCCAGGGCCCTGCATTCACTATATCTGGTCTCCCCGGACCCTGCATTCACTATATCTGGTCTCCCTGGACCCTGCATTCACTATATCTGGTCTCCCCGGACCCTGCATTCACTATATCTGTTCTCTCCGGACCCTGCATTCACTATATCTGGTCTCCCCGGACCCTGCATTCACTATATCTGGTCTCCCCGGACCCCGCATTCACTATATCTGGTCTCCCCAGACCCCGCATTCACTATATCTGGTCTCCCCGGACCCCGCATTCACTATATCTGCTCTCCCCAGACCCTGCATTCACTATATCTGCTCTCCCCGGACCCTACATTCACTATATCTGCTCTCCCCGGACGCGGCATTCACTATATCTGGTCTCCCCGGACCCCGCATTCACTATATCTGATCTCCCTGGACCCGGCATTCAGTATATACGGTCTCCCTGGACCCTGCATTCACTATATCTGGTCTCCCTAGACCCTGCATTCACTATATCTGCTCTCCCCGGACCCTGCATTCACTATATCTGATCTCCCTGGACCCGGCATTCAGTATATACGGTCTCCCCGGACCCTGCATTCACTATATCTGGTTTCCCCGGACCCTGCATTCACTATATCCAGTCTCCCGGGACCCTGTATTCACTATATCCGGTCTCCCCGGACCCTGCATTCACTATATCCGGTCCCCCAGGACCCTGCATTCACTATATCCGGTCTCCCCGGACCCTGCATTCACTACATCCGGTCTCCCTGGACCCTGCATTCACTATATCCGGTCTCCCCGGACCCGGCATTCACTATATCCGGTCCCCCAGGACCCAGCATTCACTATATCCGGTCACCCCGGACCCTGCATTCACTATATCTGGTCTCCCTGGACCCTGCATTCACTATATCCAGTCTCCCCGGACCCTGCATTCACTATATCTGGTCTCCCCGGACCCTGCATTCACTATATCCGGTCTCCCCGGACCCCGCATTCACTATATCTGATCTCCCCGGACCCTGCATTCACTATATCTGGTCTCCCCGGACCCTGCATTCACTATATCTGGTTTCCCGGACCTTGCATTCACTATGCGAATAAATCAAAGAGTGCGCTAAATATATTTATATTTATAATCTGGTCAGCATGGAGCTCTGGTGAGTGTACCCATTTCATTCGGTGGTGGATTTTTTTTTTTTTTTTTGCACAGTTTGATTTATACAAGATTTCAGAACTGTTTAATTATTTTGTGATGGTGGATGGACTTTTATATAATATTTTTTTATCACGGACATCATTATTTTAACTAATAATGTTTGTATTTACTTATATTTAGCGCACTCTTTTATTTATTCACATTTTTACCTTTTTTGGTTAGGAGTGCAGCTTTTGTTCTATTTAGTTTGTGGCGCTTTTTTTCTCTATTTCTTATATTTCCTGCATTCACTATATCTGGTCTCCTCGGACCCTGCATTCACTATATCCGGTCTCCCCGGACCCTGCATTCACTATATCTGATCTCCCCGGGCCCTGCATTCACTATATCCGGTCTCCCTGGACCCTGCATTCACTATATCTGGTCTCCCCGGACCCTGCATTCACTATATCTTGTCTCCCCGGACCCTGCATTCATTATATCCGGTCTCCCTGGACCCTGCATTCACTATATCTGATCTCCCCGGGCCCTGCATTCACTATATCCGGTCTCCCTGGACCCTGCATTCACTGTATCAGCTCTCCCCGGACCCTGCATTCACTATATCCGGTCTCCCCGGACCCTGCATTCACTATATCTGGTCTCCCCGGACCCTGCATTCACTATATCTGGTCTCCCCGGACCCTGCATTCACTATATCTGGTCTCCCCGTACCCTGCATTCACTATATCTGGTCTCCTTAGACCCTGCATTCACTATATCTGGTCTCCCACAGTACACAGAACATGGAAATACAATTATTTTAGTAAATATAAACTGCTAAATACCCATTCTCATCAACAGTATATAGTAGTCTTGTGACTTCTCTCAGTGTCCAGCAGAGCATTGGTTAAAACTTGTAGGAGGAGTTTTAATTTTGCGCTAAAAGGATGCAGGACCCCTGATCCCCTGTCTGGGCAGTGCTGATTGGCCCTGTGCTCACATGCACTCTCCCAAGAAAAAACAACAACTCTCTAGCAATACACACCAAACTGAGCATGTGCAGAGTGTCTCCACACGATATGTCTTATCAGGAGATAAGAGGGGGACACTGGAAAAGGGGAGGATCAGAGAAGTCAGGATCAAACAGCATTTTACACAATGCCGAGGATTGACTCCTTGACATGAATAGGACATGGATGAGGATGCATGGAATACCTCACACGGGGGACACACTGATACTACCCAATCCCCCCCGAACAAGGCCTAAGGTCCTCTGTCACATTTTTATTAAAGTCCAGGACCCAATTTGGGAAATTTTTTTGTTAAACATTACATATCATCACAACTACTTTGTACATCGAGGTGGGATGAAATCCTTGGACCCATTGTCAGATCCTACGCTGGTGCAGTGGGTCTTGGGTCCCTCGTGGTGCAGTGGGTCTTGGGTTCCTCCTGGTGCAGTGGGTCCTGGGTTCCTCCTGGTGCAGTGGGTCCTGGGTTCCTCCTGGTGCAGTGGGTCCTGGGTTCCTCCTGGTGCAGTGGGTCCTGGGTTCCTCCTGTTGCACGCAATGTCTGGCCTCATGTGGCAAGAGTATGCAGGCAGTTCCTGGAGGATGAAGGAATTGATACCATTGAATGGCCCCCACGCTTGCCTGACCTAAATCCAATAGAACACCTCTGGGATGTCATGTTTCGGTCCATCCGACGCCGCCAGATTGCACCTCAGACTGTCCAGGAGTTCAGTGATGCCCTGGTCCAGATCTCGGAGGAAATCCCTCAGGACACCATCCGTGGTCCCATCAGGAGCCTCCCCCGACATTGTCAGGCATGCATATAAGCACATGGGGGCCATACAAACTACTGAGGACCATTCTGAGTTTCTGCAATGAAGTTTCAGCAAAATGGACTCACCTGCTGCATCATTTCTTCACTTTGATTTTCGCGGTGTCTTTGAATTCAGTCCTCTGTAGGTCGATCATTTTCATTTCCATCAAACGATGGGACATCCTTACGTTCCTAACACATTACCCCATCCATATCAGTATAGATGAAATATTTTCCCTTTTGAGATCTGATGTGTTTTCAAAGTGTTCCTTTAATATTTTTGAGCAGCATATATATACACACACACATACACTATATTGCACCAAGTATTGGTCGGCCGGCCTTTCCACACACATGACCTTTAATGGCCTCCCAGTCTTAGTCCGTAGGGTTCAATATTGAGTTGGCCCCGCCCTTTGCAGCTATAACAGCTTCAACTCTTCTGGGAAGGCCGTCCACAAGGTTTAGGAGGGTGTCTATGGGAAGGTTGGACCATTCTTCCAGAAGCACATTTGTCAGGTCAGGCACTGATGTCGGGGGAGGAGGCCTGGCTCGCAGTCTCCGCTCTAATTCATCCCAAAGGTGTTCTATGGGGTTGAGGTCAGGACTCTGTGCAGGACAGTCAAGTTCCTCCACCCCAAACTGGCTCCTCCATGTCTTTATTGACCTTGCTTTGTGCACTGGTGTGCAGTCATGTTGGAACAAGAAGGGGCCATCCCCAAACTCTTCCCACAAAGATGGCAGCATGAAATTGTCCAAAATGTCTTGGTATGCTGACACCTTAAGAGTTCCGTCACTGGAACTAGGGGGCCAAGCTCAACCCCTGAAAACCAACCCCACACCATAATCCCCCCTCCACCAAACTTTACATTCGGCTCAGTGCAGTCAGGCAAGTACCGTTCTCCTGGCAACCGCCAAACCCAGACACATCCATCGGATTGCCAGACAGAGAAGTGTGATTTGTCATTCCAGAGAACACGTCTCCACTGCTCTAGAGTCCAGTGGCGGCGTGCTTTACACCACGGCATCCGACGCTTTGCATTGCACTTGGTGATGTAAGGCTTGGATGCAGCTGCTCGGCCATGGAAACCCATTCCATGAAGCTCTCTACACACTGTTGTTGGGCTCATCTGAAGGTCACACCAAGTTTGCAGGTCTTTAGCTATTGGCTCTGCAGACAGTTGGCGACTTCTGTGCGCTTCAGCATGCGCTGACCCCGCCCTGTCATGTGACGTGGCCTACCACTTGGTGGCTGAGTTGCTGTTGTTCGCAGTTGCTTCCACTTTGTTATAATCCCACTAACAGTTGAGCGTGGAATATTTAGTAGCCAGGAAATGTCACGGATGGACTTATTGCACAGGTGACAACCTATCACGGGACCACGCTTGGAGTCACTGAGCTCCTGAGAGCGACCCATTCTTTCACCAATGTTTGTAGAAGCAGTCTGCATGTCTAGGGGGTGATTGTATACACCTGTGGCCATGGAGGTGATTGGAACACCTGAATCCAGTGATTTGGAGGGCTGGCCCAATACGTTTGGCAACATAGTGTATACATACAAGGCGGTGGCCATATTCACCAGTTGCTTGTTTAGTATTTTGTGCAGTGACTGTGCCTAAGCCCTGGTTCACGTTGCTGCGACTTCAGGTGTGACATGCGATTTACAAACCGGACCTGAAGTTGAATGAGAATTCTTTTACATGCCTTTTCTCTTTATATTATAAAACCCACAGTAAACCATAAAAGCTATGTTTTTGCGTGCGTGTTTATGCACAATCATGCATTCGGCATTTTGCATTCTATTGGTCGGAATATTAATTTATTTTGCCCATTAGAATGTATTACTGGGCAAATGCACACAAACGTGGCTTGCGTCAATGTAGATTTATGCGCATTTGCTGTTTTTCCAGCCCAAACACTCCTCTTTAGAATGTGCAAGTGATGTTTTTTATGCCTTTAAATTCTCCTGCTTCTAAATACCTGTAAGCGGGACTTTTTTTTTCAGCGGGAACGCGGGAGAATGTAGTTCCGGCACCTCCAACACTGGAAGTATGTAATGCCAAGGGGTCCTGGGGTGTGCTGGAAGGTCTATAGATGATTGCTGCTAGGGGATCTATTGTTGCTGGAGGGGATCTATTTTTGAGTTGGAGGTCCATTGTTGCTGGGGTGAGATCTTTTGTTGCTAGGGGGCTCTTATGTTTTTTGGGGGGTCATTTGTTGCTTGAGGGGATCTACTATTGAGAGAGGAGTCTATTATTACTGTATGCTGGAGAGTTTAGAGATCTGTTGTTGCTGGAGGGGGTCTGTTGTTGCTGGGGGGGGGTCTATTGCTGCTGAATATAGGGGATCTATTTTACTGCTGTCAGGAATGGATTCACCACTGGTGGTGGGACTCACCTGCCGTGTGGGCTGCAATACCAGGGCTGGCCAGTGGGTGCTCTCAGCAACCAGAAGCTCACTCCTGCAGTCAGCCATCAGCTGAAGCTGATTGCAGGAGGTGTATTTAAGCAGGACCAGGCCTGTGATCAGTGCCTTGGTGTATTGTTTTCCATGAGCCCCTGTACCCTGTGTTCCTGTTCTGCTGACTATCTGATTTGTTGCGGACCCTGCCTGATCCTGACCTCTGCTGACTTCTCCTGCTTGATCCCTGGCTTGCCTGACCATCCTTCTGCCTGATCCTCTGTACCACGCTGCCCGTGAGTTACTGAACCCGGCTTGTGACTCTGACTATTCTCTGCCTGCTCCTCCGGTACCTCACTGCCCGCACGTTGCTGACCTGGCCTGCCTGACTACGCCTGACGCTACCCAGACGATCCATTCATCCATCCCGCACGGATCTGTCCCTGTTACCAGGTCTGCCAGCCTCTTCACGTCAGGCTTTCCCATGGTACATACCCTCCGCAGACCCCTCTACCACAGTTGGGTGCACTCAGGGGCCGCGACCTGGTCTCAGTCCTGCGCCAAGTCCATCCCCACCATCAGGGGCTCTGGTGAAAAGGCAGACTGGGGCTTAGACTCCGCGCCCTGGGGAATCCCGTTCTGTGGGTACTAGAGATCCCGCCGGGTGGTGCCTGACTGTACCTATCGGCCTGCCTGACCATTCCACCTCTCCAGCCCTGACTACGCCAGTGTTCCTGAAGCCTGCTACTTCCCCGTGTCAGTCCACACATTTCTGGTCATACCCGGATCTCTAACAACTGCTTTTCTTGTTATCATTATCAAATTCCAAATTACTTAGCAACCAATATGATACTTGGTTCTGTATTCTCTAAAAGGGGCAGTACTGGGAGGTGAGTAGGAGCCAGAACTAAGGGAGGCTGCTCGGAGGTGGGTAAGGGGGCGGAGACAAAAAAGCCCTGCCTGTAAGGACCTATGTATGAATGGACACATAGAGGTTTATTTACCAAACCCGGAGAGTGCAAACTCTGGTGCAGCTGCACATGGTAGCCAATCAGCTTCGAACTTCACTTGTTCAATTAAGGCTCCATGTAGACTGGAACGGTTTTTCTGCTGGCAGCAGAAAAACGCTAAATGCAGCAATAACACATGTAAACGCAGTACCATGTTTAGCGCTTGGACGGTTATTAATTTCATTGACCAGAGAACTTGCCATTGAAATTAATAAATGGCAAGTGCCAAGGTGTGCTTTTGCCGCGTTTAGCATTTTTTGCACAAAATATTTCTCTCCTGAACACTTCTGCGTTCAGGTGGAGGACATTTAACTGGCCCTAAACTCTGCTGCTGTTAAACTCTGATAAATTTTTATGTGTGCATGAAGGGCTGATGCTACCACCAGGGGTGGACTGACAACTCATGGGGCCACCGGGCAATAGGGGATCATGGGTCCCCTGTGTGCTCATCCACACTCAAACCACACCCAAAAAAGCCTATGAAAGGTACCAGGGGCATCTCATAGGGCCTCTTACTGACCCCGGGCCCTCAGGCAGTGCTCGAGTTTCTGAATGGTCAGTCTTTCCCTGGCTACCACTAGGCAAACTAGGCAGCCGCCTAGGGTGCAGCCACAGCCCCTGGTTTCCCAACTCTTCGCCATGACCAGGTCTAGGGTGGTGGTGGGGTTGGTTAAGCCCACCCCCCACCAGAATCACTTGCCATTAACATGTGTTCCCCTACATTTCAACTGAAAAAAAGCCCACAATCTAGAGAAAACAAACCCCATCAAACACCTGTAGGTATGGTGTGTGAATGGGAACACTTAAAAAAAAACCATATAATTGGGGCTTCTTAAACTAGACTGCAAAAGCGGAAATGCACTTAAGGCTGGTCTGTCTGCCAGGGGCTTCATAAACATGCGCACTCGGCCTTGCCCAGGGGTGGGCTGACAACTCATGGGGCCCCCGACCAATAGGGGATCATGGGGCCTCTGTGTCCTTGCCCAAACTCAAAAAAGCCTATGAAAAAGGTACCAGGGGCATCTCATGGGGCCCCCTACTGATCCCGGGCCCTCGGGCAGTGCCCGACTTTCCAAATGGTCAGTCCGCCCCTGGCCTTGCCCAACATTCGTATGTATACTATAGCGATGGCATTGGTCGCTCAATGTCCTTGAACCCTTTGAGGAATAGTCTGGATCTTTTTACACCCGTTTGCTGCATCCTTTTCAGAAGGAAGGATCGCTATCCACTATCCGTGTCCACCTTTAATCTGTTAAATATACATCCACCCAACGTGCTAAGCCAAGTCAGCACACATTTGATTTACAGTACTTTATACAGGGGCCTGTGAGGGCCTCTTGCAGTTCTTAATTAGAAGCGTAATGTCTACATTCCTGGCAATCCTCCCCTGTGCTGTCTTTAAGTGCCTTTGAAGAGGACCAAGCGGCACATGTTTAACCCCATCATGGCTCTTTGTAATCTCACTGCAACTGTGACAATCTGAACATATGGTTGACTTCAGCTGTTGCCGCTCTGACTTTATATATATATATATATATATATATACTGTATATATGTCTGCACATATATACTAGCAAAGCACACATGCACACTTTGTGTTAATTAAAGCATCTCGTTTATACAGTAGACCAGGGGTGGACTGACAACTCATGGGGCCCCCGGGCAATAGGGCATCATGGGGCCCCTGTGTCCTTGACCAAACTCATAAAAGCCTATGAAAAAGGTACCAGGGGCATCTCATGGACCCCCCTACTGACCCCGGGCCCTCGGGCATTGCACGAGTTTCCAAATGGTCAGTCCTCCCCTGCAGTAGACTGAATATATTTGGCAAAAGGTATTGATAAAGGTCATTTACAGCTTCAATAAAACATTATTATATTGAAAAAGAAGTTCAATTGTGAAATAGAGTGTGAAAAATAAAACCAGGAGTAGCTCAATAACACAGTAGCTCGAACATGAGAAATTCCATATTTAGAATGGTGGTGTCGGAGTCCTGACCTCAAGCCCAGTGGAAAGTTGGGACATGATCTGAAGTAGGCCTTTCAAGCAAGGCAACTAAATAATGTATATATAATGTTATATAGTCATAAATGGCATAAAATACATAAAATGCCTAAGTGTAAAAGTATCATATAAGGAGGAAATAAACAAATCAAACTGATCCATTCAAGTCTACAACTTACACATGTCAAGTTTACCCCCTCACAACCAGGGGTAGACTGACAACTCATGGGGCCCCCGGGCAATAGGGGATCATGGGGCCCCTGTGTCCTTATCCAAACTCAAAAAAGCCTATGAAAAAGGTACCAGGGGCATCTCATGGGGCCCCCTACTGACCCCAGGCCCTCGGGCACTGCCCGAGTTTCCAAAGGGTCAGTCTGCCCCTGCTCACAACCCAACAAGAATAAAGAAATTAACATGATATCAAGGAGAAGACCACTCCTTGGGTTGTTTTCTCGTAAGGTGACTACAAGTGATTTTCAAGTGTAAACATTGGCTTTTTCCGTTCATGGCTAAGCCAGGAGTCTCCAAACTGTGGCAATGTGTTTGCCTTTATCCAGCCCTTGGGGTACTATTCCTTCCACTGATATGAAGTATTATTCCTCACACTGACACCATCAATGGGGCACAGGGGCAGACTGACAACTCATGGGGCCCCCAGGCAATAGGGGATCATGGGGCCCCTGTGTCCTTGCCCAAACTCAAAATGCCTATGAAAAAGGTACCAGGGGCATCTCATGGGGCCCCCTACTGATTACGGGCCTTCGGGCAGTGCCCGAGTTTCGAAATGGTCAGTCCGCCCCTGGTGGGGCACTATTTAATCCACAGATACCAATGATGGTGTACTATTCCTCCCACTAATACCAATGATAGGACACTACTCCTCCTCCTAATGACCACCAACCCTGAGGCCATGTTTATTCTCACTGATGTTGGCCCCGGGACATTTTCTACCCCAACTGGCTACAATCCAGCCCCACTTAAAACTGCAGGACAGTAAACTGGCCCTTTGTTTGACAGTTTGGAGAACCCTGGACTAAACCATTCATTAAAAGATTATATAGTAATCGTATAGCAAGTTGTTTATTGAATTACACTTACCGGTCACTTTATTAGGTCCACCTTGCTAGTGCCAAGAAAATCTCCCCCACACCATGACACCACCACCAGCCTAAATCATTGATACATGACAGGATGGATCCATGCTTTCATGTGGTTTACAGCAAATTCTGACCCTACCATCTGAAAGATCTTGTTGCATTTTCTTCATGTATCAGCAACCAGTATGCCCATTCTCCTCTGATATCAACGAGGCATTTTCGGCCAAACAACTGCCGCTCACTGGATATTTTCTCTTTTTCGGACCATTCTCTGTGAACCCTTGAGATGGTTGTGTGTGAAAATCCCAGTAGATCAGCAGTTTTTGAAATACTCAGACCAGCCCGATTGGCAGCAACAACCATGTCACGTTCAAAGTCACTTAAATCCTCTTTCTTCCCCATTCTAATGCTCAGTTTGAACTTCAGCAAGTCATCTTCATCACGTCTACCTGCCTAAATGCACTGAGTTGCTGTCATGTGATTGGCTGATTAGCAATTTGTGTTACCAACAAATTGAACAAGTGTACCTAATTAAGTGGCCGGTGAGTGTATATCTCCAGCCAAAGCATGGTTTTGGATAGAGTTGGGAAAGGTAAAGGTCAAATGCTCTTAAATAAGTATTCTAGGTATGGATATTTTTCCATAGTTACATTAGTCCAGCTTGGACCAATACTTGTGGGATCCCTATGAAAGCTGGAAATTACTGAAGTAGACACCGCTACTCCTGTCATCTTCACTAGTTTCTGAGTCCTGTGCTGAGCTCCTGCATTGTGAACACAGATTTCGGCCACTTGGCTGAGCGTCATTCAGAGATCTTGTTGCATTTTCTTCATGCATCCTAAACAGTCTTTGATTGGATGGAGTAGAGGAGGGGCAGTGACATCACACTCTCCACCTTGTCCAATCAGAGAATGCTTTATAATCATTCAGAACATTCATTGAATGTCGCCCATGCCAAGCAGCTGATCTCCTGTGTTCACAATGCAGCATGACAACCGCTTGGCACAGGACCCAGAAGCTAGTGGAGATCACTGGATTGGGGATGTCTACTACAGTGATTTCCATCTTCCATGGGGATCCCACAGGTATGGTATATGCCTATATACATTGGTCCAAGCTGCACCACTGTGACTATGGAAAAATGTCCATACCCAGTATTCTGTAATTGCAGTCCTGGTGCCCCATGGGGGATTGGCTTCTTACTTTTTGATTCTTTTTTCTTTTCTATAGTAATGGTATAGAAAAAACAGAGTACAGAAGATTTCCATAGGTAGTATCATCATTTCAAGCAGGATGGAATGATCCTAGTGTGTAGTATCCAACAATATGGCGTACTGAAACAATGGTGTGACAGACCCAACCGGGACAGGGGCTTTTGGAGGGAACTGCAGGCTAGCCTCTTGCCTACTGACTATGGGCCCTGGCGTTTGAAGGGGCTCTGTTCTTTGGGAGATGTGTGCCTGGGGGACCTTTTGGAGTAGTTTTCCTTTGGATTCAAGTCCATATCTCCCAAAAACACAGAGAATCTGAAACCTGGAGGACTAGGATACAGATTTGGGGTCTCTGTGCCCAAACCAACATTGATTGCTTCAATCCCCCCTAGACCACCTGAAAACAACCTGATGCTGAAGTCTCTTGCTGTAATCTGTTTATTAAGGTGTGCTTATAAAGGTATGATGCAGGGTTGACTGACAACTCATGGGGCCCCCGGGCAATAGGGGATCATGCGGCCCCTGTGTCCTTGCCCAAACTCGAAAAAGCCTATGAAAAAGGTACCAGGGGCATCTCATAGGGCCCCCTACTGACCCCAGGCCCTCGGGCAGTGCCCGAGTTTCCAAATGGTCAGTCTGCCCCTGGTACGATGTGTTTACTTTTGTGTCTTTGTCCCATTGTTAATTGAGTTAATTGAGTCACCTATTATTTCTGTCTGTTGGCTAGTCCTCCTGGAGCTTCCTGCATGATGGCATTAGTCTAGTGTCCACTTGACCTTGTTACCTAATCAGTGTGGGATGTTTATCCCAATGTGTAATGCTTGTTTTTATTGTTCACGTGGGGACTGCCCCTATTTCTGGAATGTATAAAAGCCTGCATTACTGTTCAATAAAGAGTTCAAACTGCACCTAATCTAGTGTTGTCCAGTTCTTGAGTGCAATGCCCAGCTCTAATACTTTGGTCCTGTGTCCCAGTAGCGAGGAAGCAGTTCTCTGACGGAAGCGCCTAGGAGGGGTGCCAGGCTGTCCGTCACAAATACCTGTACAGTTTCCTCCTGTATTGGGTCCAAGAAGCATCATTTCAAGAAAAGAGGGGATAAAGGAGAAAGGGTGGATAGGAGATACGAAGGTGGATTTACTTGGAGTTGGGCCACAATTACTTATGACATCACTTATGACATACTTATGACCTATCACACCTGAATGTGGATTTACTTGGAGTTGGGCCTCAATTACTTATGACATCACTTATGACATACTTATGACCATTCACACCTGAATGGTCCTGATCCACATCTTGATTGTAGCCAGGCTATCAATAGTAAGTCTATGACCACAAAAGAAATCCCTATTGCTGAACATGGTGATATGAGTCTTTACTCATGCCTATTTCAAAAGGTTCAGAAAAAATGAAAAAGGTGAACTAACACCCTACCAGGTACATCTGGATCAGGGACATGTACCTTAGATTCTAGATATATTAAACAAAATATAGTAACAAGTGAAGTTAGTGAGATTATATAAAGAAAACTGTATCATAAATGTTAAATATTAGTCAATCAACAATACTGAAAATGTTTAAACGGTGATGGCACACCTGCTATTCACTAGCCAACAAGCCAAGAAACTAGGCCTTTTACAATGATGATTAGCAAATAAACATTTGAAAAGTAAGTTCAGCTTTTCAGAAAAAATGAAAAGGTGAATATTGTACACCCTCCTGCCCCCCCCCCCCACACACACACATGACCCCCACTGTACTTACCTCCACGAGTGATGAGCTGTCGCTGCTCACACAGCCGGTGTAGTAGTCCGGGGATCTAAAATCTCTGCTCTTCTCCCCTTTCTTTCTGCAGGGCTTCCAGGACAAAACAGACTGATTCTGATTGGTCAGCACTGGTATAGAGAAGTGATCTGATTCATCTCAGAAGCCCCGCAGAAAGGAGGAGAGGAGCGGGGATTTCAGATCCCCGTACTGCTATGTGATCATTGACCGATCATCACTCATGCAGGTAAGTACAGCTGGGACTGGGGGGTGGGAAGGGTGTAGGGTGTTAGTCAGGGGCGGACTGACAATTCATGGGGCCCCCAGGCAGTAGGGGAGCATGGGGCCCCTGTGTCCTTGCCCAAACTCAAAAAAGCCTATGAAAAAGGTACCAGGGGCATCTCATGGGGCCCCCTACTGACCCCGGGCCCTCAGGCAGTTTCAAAATGGTCAGTCCGCCCCTAGTGTTCACCTTTTTCATTTTTTCTGAACCCTTTGAAATGGGCATGAGCATTATAGACTCATATCGCCATGTTTGTCAATGGAGATTTATTTTACTGTCATAGACTTACTGTTGATAGCCTGGCCACAATCAAGGATCATTCGAGTGTGAAGGGGCCAGTTGTCAATCCCTATTCCCAACAGTGTGAGGACAGGGTTAGACATGGAAGAAGTGCATGTCATTGAGGATAGGAACTGAAAGAATATTGTAAATTTTTCACAGCTCCCCCATTTGTGCTTTTGAGATCCAATATAACCACATCCTCTCCAGCATAGTGAGGAGTGATGAGAAGAAATTGCCCCTTACTTTGTGTCCTGGTGACCACTGGGTTGGGAATTATATAATTGTCTGAGATTAGATCTGCAGTATGTCTGTCACCTGCTCCAAGGGCTCATAAATGTAATTCTATATAAGTTTCATCCAAGACATTCGTTCTACATAATGTTGGAGCTTGTGGTGGCCTAAAGCAACCCTCCTGGAATGGTCTCTTTGTAAAAAAATGGTCTCCATGCCACATATTTCCCTTCTTCCAGGGAAAAAAATGCCACCCTAGGCAAATGCCTTGTTTGCCTTGTGGTAAATACGCCCCTGCCCCCCTGCCCCCCCCCCCCCCCCCACCATTGCTCTGAACACAGGACTCCTCCGGTACCACGGTGTCAGCAGGGGCTGTGCTTCCAAACTAGGCTCAGAACAGACAGGGAACCCAAAATACTCAGCGGCTCTTAAGGGGGTAGCGCTACACTGAAAATTTGCATTTGATAATGTAGTAAACCACCCCATGGACAATTTGCTAAATTTCTGTACTATTTAAACAATACAAACATCGCAAAAATAAATAAAAAATATATAAAATATATAATGTGTTCCACTCCAAAATATTATATCATGACATATATAAATAATATTAATAAAATAATAGAAATAAAAGCCCCACTCCAAAATAAGTGGGACTTTTTTTCTATTAATTTTTTTCTATTAATTTTATTAATATTATTTATATTTTATTTATATATGTCATGATATAATATTTTGGAGTGAAACACATTATATATTTTATATATTTTTTATTTATTTTTGCGCTGTTTGTATTGTTTAAATATTTTTTGGTGTAGATTTGCACTGATGAGCAGAAGCATTTATTTGTTTTATTTTGTTTCATTTTGGTGCTGGTGATTTATACTTACAAATTTCTGTACTAGAATTTTCACCTATATCTTAAACATTTATCTAAATGGAGTTATCAGAAGAGCAAATGATACACTTGAGTGCGATCCCTTTCTCGCACCATACAACGCTCCATCAAGAAGTACCACGGTGCAATATTCCACCCCGCACTCAGAGGTCATCCTCTTCTCTGTCAGTTTTTCTCCTGTCCATCAAGTGATCCCGTACCCGAGACACCAGGCACAGGACAAGTGCAGCCAAGTGACAGGTGTCAGCTGGGGGGTTATTTACTGACTCGTTATTGCTGGTTCTGTCAATACGTTTAAATGACAAGGTGTCGCTGAGTGTGACTTTTCCCTTTTACTCATCAGAAACAGACATTAACTGTTCATGTGCTTCTCTGTAGTAATACAAGGGTGGTTTTCTACTCTTTACAAAGGACCAGATAAACATTCCTAAATTTCTAAATTTTAGCAATTATTATTATACAGGATTTATATAGCACCAACAGTTTGCTCAGCGCTTTACATTATAGTGGGAGACAATACAGTAACAATACAGTTCAGTACAAGAGGGAATTGAGGGCCCTGATCCTGGGAGCTCACAATCTAGGTGGGAGGGGCTAGTGGTACAATAGGTAAAACTGTGGGGGATGGAGTGGTTGGAGGCGTAGAGGATTCCAGTATTAGCAGAGGGCGGGATAGGCTTCCCTGAAGAGATAGGTTTTCAATGGTCGCCTAAAGGTAAGTAGAGTAGGTGATAGTCTGATAGATTGGGTTAGGGAGTTCCAGAGGATGGGTGACGCCCTGGAGAAGTCTTGGAGACAAGCATGGGAGGAGGAGATAAGGGAGCTAGAGAGTAGGAGGTCTTGCGAGGAGCGGAGAGTACAGTATGGGTGATATTTAGAGAGAAGATTGGATATGTAAATTGGGGCAGTGTTGTGGATGGCTTTGTATGTCATAGTTAGTGTTTGAATTTTATCCGTTGGGCAACTGGGAGTCAGTGGAGGGATTGGCAGAGAGGGGTGGAGGACACTGAAAGGAGGCCAGTGGAGGGATTGGCAGAGAGGGATGGAGGACACTGAGTGGAGGTCAGTGGAGAGATTGGCAGAGAGGGGTGGAGGACACTGAGTGGAGGCCAGTGGAGGGATTGGCAGAGAGGGGTAGAGGACACTGAGTGGAGGCCAGTGGAGGGATTGGCAGAGAGGGGTGGAGGACACTGAGTGGAGGCCAGTGAATGGATTGGCAGAGAGGGGTGGAGAACACTGAATGGAGGTCAGTGGAGGGATTGGCAGAGAGGGGTGGAGGACACTGAGTGGAGGCCAGTGGAGGGATTGGCATAGAGGGGTGGAGGACACTGAGTGGAGGTCAGTGGAGGGATTGGCAGAGAGGGGTGGAGGACACTGAGTGGAGGTCAGTGGAGGGATTGGCAGAGAGGGGTGGAGGACACTGAGTGGAGGTCAGTGGAGGGATTGGCAGAGAGGGATGGAGGACACTGAGTGGAGGGATTGGCAGAGAGGGGTGGAGGACACTGAGTGGAGGTCAGTGGAGGGATTGGCAGAGAGGGATGGAGGACACTGAGTGGAGGTCAGTGGAGAGATTGGCAGAGAGGGGTGGAGGACACTGAGTGGAGGCCAGTGGAGAGATTGGCAGAGAGGGGTAGAGGACACTGAGTGGGGGCCAGTGGAGGGATTGGCAGAGAGGGGTGGAGGACACTGAGTGGAGGCCAGTGAATGGATTGGCAGAGAGGGGTGGAGGACACTGAATGGAGGTCAGTGGAGGGATTGGCAGAGAGGGGTGGAGGACACTGAGTGGAGGCCAGTGGAGGGATTGGCATAGAGGGGTGGAGGACACTGAGTGGAGGTCAGTGGAGGGATTGGCAGAGAGGGGTGGAGGACACTGAGTGGAGGTCAGTGGAGGGATTGGCAGAGAGGGGTGGAGGACACTGAGTGGAGGTCAGTGGAGGGATTGGCAGAGAGGGATGGAGGACACTGAGTGGAGGGATTGGCAGAGAGGGGTGGAGGACACTGAGTGGAGGTCAGTGGAGGGATTGGCAGAGAGGGGTGGAGGACACTGAGTGGAGGTCAGTGGAGGGATTGGCAGAGAGGGGTGGCAGATACAGAAAGGATAGTAAGGTGGATGAGTCTGGCAGCAGTGTTCATGATAGACCGAAGAGGGGATAGCCTGCGATGAGGTCGGCCAATGAGTAGGGAGTTACAATAGTCAAGGTGAGATATAACCAGGGAGTGAATAAGTTGCTTAGTGGTTAGTAGATTTGGAGCAGGAAATAATTTATCTGATTAGCAAACAGTTGGATAGAGTAAGGAATGTAAAGAATCAGGTTTTTATTGCTATCTGGTTGCCTGCCGTGGAGATTCAGTCTTTTTATTTGTTCTGAGTGGAGACTATTGTCATTGGGGAAGAAAGTGAGAGAAAATCCAAAATTTTAAAGTATTATTATCATTATACAGGATTTATATTGCGCCAACAGTTTGCTCAGTGCTTTACAATATAAAAGGAGACAATACAGCAACAATACAGTTCAATACAAGAGGGTTAGCAGGGCCCTGATCCTTGGAGCTTACAATCTAAGAGTAGTCACTAGAATAGGAATAGAGGAGAGATTTTCCAGTGGGGACACTTGCTCAGGTTACAGCTGATTCACACAGGAATAACTATTTCATAATGTAAAATGTAGGATCTTGCTGGCAATAATGGGCAAGAACCTGCATTTTTAGCTGTCCATACTGTGTACGCATGTAACATTTGTGTAAGGTTTACATGTGTTCAGTGGTACAGCCAGTGGTGTATTTGCCTAGGGCGACATTTTTCAGGGGGGCCGCTGCGCCCCCCAAAAGAAGGAAAGGGAGAAGGGACACATGCAGCACGGGGACCAGGTAAGATCTGAGAGAGGCTGTGGGCTGCTTGATGGTGTATGCAGAGCTTGACTCTTGTTCCCGGAGCTGTGAAGATGAGTGTCTTATATCTTGTCGGGGTGGTTGCCATTGTATGGGGGGGGGCGGTGGTAGTGGAAGGCTCTCTTGTGTGGGGGGGGCTGGGATGTTGTTGGTCAATGGGGGAGCCAATTTTTGTGTTGCCTAGGACAGCACAATACCTAAAGACATCACTGGGTACAGCTTGGGTCATATTAGCCACCTCCAGGAAAGTGACAATATCAGCAATGTGTAGTCAGTAGTGCCTCCACCTCTGATTACGCACTACTGATGGGCTTCTTCTACCTAGGGATGCTAGGTCGTTGAGACACAGACAATGTCTGCTGCCTAGTGTCCCTAGTGGTTAAGAAGCAGATGGCTCCTACCACCTAGTTTTATGGGTTGCTAGGACACAGGCGGCTCCTGACACCTAGCACCATAGGTTGCTAGAACACAGGAGGCGTCTGCCACTTAGCATCTTTAGTGGCTAGGACGTAGGCAACTCCTGTCGCTTAGCATCCTAAGTTGGTAGAACGTAGGTGGCTACTTCTGCTGAGCATCCAAGGTTGCTAAGATTTTTACATCCTTGTTTGCTAGGATGCAGGCAACTTCCCCCACCAAGCACCATAGGTTGCTAAAATGCAGGCAGCTCCTCTTACCTATTGTCTTTGATGATTAGAACACAGGCAACTCCTGCTGCTTAGCATCCTAGGTTGTTAGAATGCAGGTGGACCCTGCTCAGGGGTGGACTGACAACTCATGGGGCCTCTGGGCAATAGGGGTTCATGGGGCCCCTGTGTCCTCGCCCACACTCAAACCACACACAAAAAAGCCTATGAACGGTACCAGGGACCGCTCATGGGGCCCCCTACTGACCCCGGGCCCTCGTGCAGTGCCCGAGTACCCGAATGGTCAGTCCGCCCCTGCTGCTTCGCATTCTTGGTTGCTAAGATTTATGTGTCACCTGACACCTAACGTCCTTGGTTTCTGGGACGCTATTGGCTCCCTGCGACCAAGCACCATATTTTGCTAGAATGCAGGCAGCCCTGCATCATTGGTGACTAGGACGCAGGCAACTCCTGCCACTTAGCATCCTAGGTTGCTAAGCGGCAGATGGCTCCTTCACTCTAGGTTGCTGGGAAGCAGGCAGCCCCTGATGCCGTTCATCATTGGTGACTAGGACACAGGCAACTCCTGCCACTTAGCATCCTAGGTTGCTAAGCGGCAGATGGCTCCTTCACTCTAGGTTGCTGGGAAGCAGGCAGCCCCTGATGCCGTTCATCATTGGTGACTAGGACACAGGCAACTCCTGCCACTTAGCATCCCAGGTTGCTGAGCGGCAAATGGCTCCTGCACCCTAGTTGGCTTGGAAGCAGGCAGCCCCTGCCGCCTTGTGTCCTTGGTGGCTTGGTAGATAGCATTTTGTGGAATATTATGGTCTAGGTCTTAGTCTGCAGTCTTTAACTGACATAAAATCAAGAAATTAAAATAAATCATCCAAATATTTACCCACATATGGCTAGTCACAGAGCTAATCATTGCAACTGTACTGCTAAGGCTGAGACATGTAGTCCCACAGCAGCTGGGGACATGAACGCTATCAAACAAGCACAATCTGCTTTAGAATAAGAGCCGGCCTAAGGGGAATACATTAAAGTCACGGGTGAGATCATGTTTGTGTAGCTGTCATGCTCCCGACAGGTGCCAAGTCTGCTTGTTCAGATAAATGAAGTTCTGCTTTGTGTTTTTCTAAGAGGCGAAAAACGTTGAGCAAGCCTCCATCGAGGCCTTTGTTAAGTTAGTTTATTGAATAATGACTCGTGTTACTGCAACTGGGGAACATTCCAGACTGCCAGACAATTTATCCCTCTGTGGAATTGGGACCGTCTGCTGTAACAGCTCCAAAGCTCACCACACACATTACAATCTGAATGTATTCTAGGTCTAGTATGTTGTACCAGGATCTGCCTAACTGGATACATATAGATTGGATGGTTTAGGCCAGCCTTTCTAAAGAAAGATTTTGTGGAACCCTAGGGTTCCTTCAGAGGTAGCTAGGGGTTCTTTGAGCAATGAGCAATTTACTCCTCTCAGATAATTAAGCACCAACACCAAATGTAAGGAACATTTTTCCTATTGACCATCACACTAATGTACTGTGAGCTGTACATACCAGGGGCGGACTGACAACTCATGGGGTCCCCGGGCAATAGGGGATCATGGGACCCCTGAGTCCTTGCTCAAACTCAAAAAATCCTATGAAAAAGGTACCAGGGGCATCTCATGGGGCCCCCTACTGACCCCGGGCCCTCAGGCAGTGCCCGAGTTTCCAAATGGTCAGTCCGCCCCTGGTACATACAGTGCTCAGCTTAAATGAGAACACCCCAAAGAGGTTTCGGTTTCTGGAGAAGAGATTTTGGTTTCCGGAGAAGAGGTTTCCGTTTCCAGAGGAGAGGTTTCGGTTTCCGGAGAAGAGCTTTAAGCTTTTGGAGAAGAGCTTTCAGCTTTTGAAGAAAAGCTTTCAGTTTCCAGAGAAGCGCATTCAGTTTCCAGTTCCGGAGAAGGGCATTCAGCTTTTGGAAAAGAGATTTCAGTTTCCGGAGAAGAGCATTCAGTTTCCAGAGAAGAGCATTCAGCTTTTGGAGAAGAGCGTTCAGCTTTTAGAGAAGAGTCAGAAAACCTTTACTTTCCTTGCAGAATCAACATTTTCTATGAGACACTATACTACAAAATCCTCCCAAAAATGCGGGCCATTGATCGCAAATTTGCACACACTAAAAAGTATTTTTCCTAACAAATTCATTCAAGACCATGTTGCAAAAATGAATACACCCCAATGAAAGTCTAAGGAGCAAAGCTACATTTTAGACAACAAAATCCTAATTAAGAAGAATTAGACAAGAAGAAGAAATTACAGGTGAGTCTAATTATTCATTAAAAAAGTGGATTATAAAAGGGCGTTACCTAACAAAGAAAACCCCTCCCCATTTTATGCTGTCAGCAATGGCACCACATGGAAGAGAAATGTCATAAGGCCTGAGAAAGAAAATTATTTCTTTTCAAAGAAAGGTGAAGGCTACAAGAAGATCAGCAAATCTTTACTTAGCAGTCAGAATACTGTAGCAAAAGTGATACAAAAGTTTAACAAAGATGGAACTGCAAACATCTCACAGAGACATCCAGGCCGTCCACGGAAGTTAACAGCTCGACAGGAGCGTCTTCTGATGAGAAGGGTTGAAGAAAATCGCCAAGCAAGTTCACTGCAGTTAGCTAAAGAAGTAGAAAGCCAAACTGGAGTGATTGTTTCCCGTGACACAATACGGCGTACACTGCAGAGGAATGGCATGCATGGGTGTCGTCCACGAAGGAAGCCTCTCCTAAAGCCCATGCACAAAAAAGCCCACCTAGAATTTTCCAGGGCCCATGCTGAAAAGGAAGAAGACTACTGGGACTCTGTACCATGAGACCAAGATACAGGTTTTGGAACTGATGGCTTCAAAACTGTATAGCTGTCAACGCACACATGCGAATGTCATCTCACGTCTATGGGTGGTCCTATGCATCATATACTGTAAGTATACATCAATTGAAATATTATGTTCTCCATCACTTCTCAGAGACATTTGACAGGCGGTATGTTTCCTCCTCACCTCCTGTTTTAACTCAAGCAGTACACGTGGTTGTGACACAACCCTATACACTTAAAGGGGTCACATTTAGCGATAGTATTGTAGTGAATGCTTCCTACCCCGCCCCCCCCCCCCCATCTCGCTGGTGTAAGCGGTGACAATAGCGGGCGATGATCACTCTTCTTTTCACTCCCCCTGCTCAGCCCACAAACACTTCAGAAAGAGAGACAGAGCGACGCCTTGTGTTCTCAATATTCGTTCTCTTCTCCTCTCAGTTCCAGAGACAGAGGCTGAGACAGAGACAAGCGAGACAGTGGGATCTGAGTAAACTCCTGCTGCCCGCTCATTCTCTTCACTCGCCTCTGTCCTAGCAACAGTGGGGGGCCAATCAGGGGGAGAGGAACATCATGGGACATGTAGTCTCGAGAGACAAGCTACCCATAGAAAAATAATGGGGCATGAACTACAACCTTCAGTTTGTTCTTTACAAAGTGAAGCAGATTGAACTAGTTATCCAGGCAGGCAAATTGGATTCTCATCAGAGAGAGTATGACAGGGGCTGAGTGTGACAGGAGCTGAGTGTGACAGGACCATGTCAAGGAACTCCACTAGCTGCCTGCATTTTTAGCAGCTGTCCCTGGTACCGTTCATAGGCTTTTTTGTGTGTGGTTTGAGTGTGGGCGAGGACACAGGGGCCCCATGAACCCCTATTGCCCGGAGGCCCCATGAGTTGTCAGTCCACCCCTGAGCAGGGTCCACCTGCATTCTAACAACCTAGGATGCTAAGCAGCAGGAGTTGCCTGTGTTCTAATCATCAAAATCAATAGGTAAGAGGAGCTGCCTGCATTTTAACAACCTATGGTGCTTGGTGGGGGAAGTCACCTGCATCCTAACAACCAAGGACGCAGGTGGCAGGAGTCTTTTACATCTTAGCAACCTTGAATGCTCAACAGAAGGAGCCACCTACGTTCTACCAACCTAGGATGGAAAGCCACAGGAGTTGCCTACATCCTAGTCACTAAAGATGCTAAGTGGCAGGAGCCTCCTGTGTTCAAGCAACCTATGGTGCTACGTGTTAGGAGCCGCCTGTGTCCTAGCAATCCATAAAACTAGGTGGCAGAAGCCACCTGCTTCTTAACCACTAGGGACATTAGGCAGCAGGCCTTATCTGTGTCTCAATGACCTAGCAACCCTAGGTAGAAGAAGCCCATCAGTAGTGTGTAATCAGAGGTGGAGGCACCACTGACTACACATTGCTGATATTGTCACTTTCCCGGTTTTGGAGATTTGTGTCTTTGGAGTCCACAGCTCTTTGAGGGACAGCAGAGGATACAGAGCGGGACCCGAGTACAGAAGAACCTAGCTACCTATCGGAGTCATCATGGGCAACCTAGAGTGAATAGATACCCGATCAGAGAGACCACTGCTGCTTTTTTGCTGAGTCTGGTGAGAGGTCTACGTGGTCAGTACTTGTTGCCATCGTTAGAGGCTCAGCTACTAGGAATTATTGGGCTACTTGGTACCACCGGCAGAGACTTAGCCATTAGTAACTACCTTTCAGCTACCTCCCAGCCCTAATACTGCCGAGTGATACGGTTTAAGCGGCCATCTTAGAGGTGGAAGGCTGTTCATCCTCTGCAGATACTACAGAAGCGTGAGATCCCTAAATTTGCAATTGTGGAAAGTGGTTATTTTGAAGCCATCTAGGCTTTTAATTATATTTAAACATGTGAGTGGCCTTATTCTGTCTTTCTATTCTATATGAAGTGGCACTATTACACTATGTAGTTTCTTTCTCTATACACCATTGAGGTATTCATGGAGGAATAAAGTGGAGGCGATTAATATACCCAATCAGGGCGAAAAAGAAGATTTGATCTCTTTTGGAGGGGTTATAGGATCCCTTATATCCTATAAGGCTCATTACTCACCTCCATCTGGTGAGTGCGGTTAATATAATTTTTCACGTGGTGGATAGGTGGAAGCACATTTTGAATAATTTACTATTGGTATCAATGGGAATAAGGACTTATTTTCACATGGACACTTGAAAAATACATTATGAATTATCAATATAAAATTATTTATACATAAATATGAATGCCAGGTGACATGTTTCAATGGCACAGTGCAATTTCACCTAAAAATGTAAGGTTGACACACTCACTCACAGGTATTAGTACACACTAAAAATTATAAATTGGAGTTATAAATAGTAATCAAAAAAAATTACATTCACTTTACAGTTTCCAACATGTTTCCATGGGGTCAAATACTGAGCTTAGGTGTACCAGGACAGAAAAAGTTGCATTGTTTTAGACCAGAAGGACAATAACCCATATATACAATATACACGATCTTCATTCCCTTTAGCATGATTAGAAAATAAAAATGTTTGAGGTTAGAGTGACTTAAACCCCAATTAGGAGGTAGCCATCTGCGGCCTGGTGCGATTTATTAGAAATATTAATGACTGTGAACTGCTGACAGAGGTAACCGCAATTTACTTTACTTTTCATTCATACGCCACAAACGTAGCCCTCCTTCCACCCAGGGGGGACGAGTTGATCGCACCACTTCATATGGTTCCTTGCCACTTCAAAGGCTGGAGAAGAGCCACTTAGTTAATCCCTCCCGCTTCTTGGTGACAATGCAGGGAAGATGTAACAGGGGCTCAGTCTGAAGTCTTTCGAGGCGGCCTGACAGGAGTCAAATCCCTTGCCATCGTCCAGGAGTTATTTTGACAAGAGTCAACACATGTCCAGATTCCACAGGCCGGTGGCAGCATCAGTACAAAAGGTTCAGTTGTTGTAGATTAGCATGCGTGGGATACCAGGGGGCCAGGCCGATACAGAGGTGCTGCTAATTGTGCAGGCCGAGGCCCAAGAAAAAAAATTCTACTATAATCCACCGGTTTAGGTCTGTTTGTCTTCAGATTATCTTAAAATAGACTCAGACATGAGCTGGGGATGGGGTCTTCTCCATCTACATAGCAAAGCAAACAGGCGTAATGTCTTTAGATGCTCCTTTTATAACACCCCGACATGATACTGTAGAGTTTGATGGTTGCTGGAGATTTAAAGCAACCCAAAAAAATCTTGAGAAATACAATTTCTCATACATATGGTCCAAGTATGTTGAGGGATGATCTCAAGTTTCCGCCAATATACAAGTTTGAACTGAACTTTTGTTGTTTGGGAGTTTGTCCGATTGCCAGATTTTTAGCCTGTTAAGTAGCAGCCACACATCATATATGTCACCAGTATTTCTACAGCATCCGATGTGTCGAAGGTTGCTTTAGAAAGCAACTGTTGCGTCCTCAACATCAAGCAATGACATCGGGCCCCATTCGTTTAATGGCCAGCCTCAGCCAAGGAAACAAAGGGTTGTGAATAGCGTGACATCACTGATCAAATATCTCCCTGTGGCTGTGGCCATATCTGGTCAATGACTTCACCCAGGAGACCCCATCCCTTTGTGTAGAGTCCCCCTTGACATTGATACCAGACCCTAATTAAGGATAACAGTCTGGTATGTATTTTTAAGGGGAACCCCACAACATTACTTTTTTTCTTGTGTGGGGAGCCCCCAGCTGTTGGTTTACAAATAGGAGATTGCTGTACTAGGTTGTAAATATCGTACAGATGAAGCCACTTCAGAGGCAAGTTAAGGGCATCCCCCAGGCATGTTAGTTAAAGGAATTTAAAATTTTAATATCAACCTTAAATTAACATTAAAATTGCTGCTACCTGCTAAACAGAAATTAAAAAAATAATTTTCTGCTTTGCTACATGTCCCACAGGGATCGAAAATCCCTTGCCTATTACTAATATTTAGCCTAGAAAATGGCCATTACTGTTTTTTAACATTCATCTCCTACTGACTCTAATGGGGTTTGGATTCGGCACCCAGACTTTAGTCACTCACTGTGAATGTGCCTGGACGTGCCAAGCCTGAATCTCCACCCGGAGACCTTGAACATGATTTTGTGATGTATGCTGTTGCCTTTGATCCTTGCTGTGTCCAGATTTTTGCCCTGTTTTTCGCTGGATGCTTCTCCTTTCTGTTTCATATCTCAGGCCTGTATCCCCAATGGACAAACCCTAGTTGTACCTCACTCCACTATCACTGTGACTCTGAACTTATCCTTTCTGTTCCATAGTGCTGCTTTGGGCCCCCTGCATTACTATTTGTTGTACCATGTCACCACCCTGGACTTTGTGTCCTATAATGGCCCATTCTTGTTATCCTGCAGATTTACCCTTTTGCCCAAAACCCTTGTTTGTTGACACCCCCAATAAAAGTACCCCTTAGCCAAGAGCAGGGGCGGACTGACAACTCATGGGGCCCCTGTGTCCTTGCCCAAACTCAAAAAAGCCTATGAAAAAGGTACCAGGGGCATCTCATGGTGCCCCCTACTGTCCCCAGGCCCTCGGGCAGTGCCCAAGTTTCCAAATGGTTAGTCCGCCCCTGGCTAAGAGGCATATAAAAACTATTTGGTCTCCTTGTATGTTCTTTTCTTCCCACTCTTTTATCATAGTGACCGAAAAAAAAATCTTAATAGCTGGTCCCTGAAAAAAAAAAAAAAGAGTTGTTATACTTACCTCTACGGCAGCTCATATCTCCTCTCTTCCCTCCCTTGAAGCACTACACCTGGTACCAGACATTTCAGCACCTGACACTTCTAGGAGCATTGGATGCTAGTGTCCCCAGCTGTGCACTGTGGTTTCAACCTCCAACCCCTACATCACTACAGGACACAACAATGACTCAGGGGTCAGTAAAAGAAACCACAGGCAGTCATTCCCATCTTTTACCAAACCAGATATGTAAGGGTACACTCCAGTCTGCATTAAAAGTCAAGCCTTGAACTACATACAGGAAGCACAGCCTACCCACTGTGTATTTTTTCACCCAGGCTGTTTTGCACCAGTCCACTTGTTGGGAAAACACACAGTCCCGATTTGCAAAGAATGTTGTATTGTAATAGCCAGATCAATAATACGAACAGGCCCAGTGGAAAGCTCACCCATCCGGGTCCACTTGCAACTGAGCAGCAGACAATCACTCCTAGATGCCAACATCCTCTGTCATGAGGAGTGCTTGGCTGGTCTGACCCAAAAGGGGAGGCTTCCTGAAGAGTTAGGCATAGGCTCTGCTCTCTCGCGATGCCACTGGAACCTTTTTCTATCGCTTCCACTGTCCCTGACAGATGGGGTTCCTGTCCACTCTCCAGACGTGCACCAAGCCCTGGAGCCAGGGTCTTAAATAGACTCTGGCTGACCCAAGATGGCCAATGGGATAGCTACCTCCCTGTGACCGAGGACACCACAGAGGAACAGAGTTCCTCCCGACTTCTATCTGCATTGCCACCACGGTCGAGCACCACCTGCAGTGGAGAATAAAGACAGCGCCTGTCTACATACTCCTCTGATATTTAGACCCAATTTAATGATCTAAGAACACCTGCTTATCTTGCAGGATAGAAAATTCCAAGCTCATCTATTTCAAACTCATCATTGAACAGACGTCTTGAAATAATACCAAGTGTCAATCCTGAAACATTTATCAAGGCCAACAATCAGATTCAAATCTGTCTTGGGGGTTTGAAACATAGAAATGTAGAAGAGACAACTGCCACTGAACATGTTTTGGATGAAAATTTTCTCTTACCTCTTACTGTCTGGTGGCAACTCCAAAAGTTTGGATTTCCCATCACTTTCTGTGTCAGAGACAATAGTTCTTGGGATCAATCTACCTAGAAGAGACATAGACAACACAAGCCTAACAAGGGTTCTAACCCATCCCTACTCAATTAAAAAAAAATATTTCTCTTGTTCATCCCTGCGAAAAAAATCTTCTAGTGTATTGCTAGATTTAGCTTTGCAGCTCAGGTCAGTACCCTGGGCCTCCCATAATGCAATGCCATATGGTTGCCAGAAAGAGGGTCATCTCGCTGCCTCTGTATTTATTTAGGCCACAACTCTTAGAAATTGCACCCCATGCTTTCTTACCCCCCCAAGTAACATGAATACATTTCCAAATTAGTTTTTATATCTGAACAGAAGTACATCACTGGAAACTATTTTGAAATGGCAAACCTCATGGCACCATTAGGGCTGGTTTCCAAGAAATTGTGCACCATGTGACCACACATATTACTTCCATTGCTATAATGTTACTATTCCATAAACAGAGCAGACACAAATACTATGCGAATGATACCAAAATTACTGGATGCTCCTTTATGTAGGTCTAGCACAGTGCTAAGTCCTTATAAAAAGACAATAGCATTGTCTCAGGCTACTGACAGCACCAGCTGGACGACTATTTATAAATCCAAGCATAATCTTCAATTCTCTGTCCTGCTACAAATAGTATCTCTACAAATCTTCGAAACAAGAAAGTCTTTATAAAGAGAAATGACAAAGCCCTCCTGAAACAACATAGCTATGATCTCATTGTTCTCTTCTGCTAGATTACAATCATTATTATTATTAGCATAGTACTGTAAAGTTGATAAACTTTACATTACATTGCTAATAATACGGCTTACCATTAGATGAAGAACTTGCCACCAGTATAGGAAATGAGTGGAGCTATTGGATGCCCTACCAAAGTGGCAGTACTTGACCATTGTTATTGCCCTGATTCATTTGTAGAGTAGCTGTCCCCCCAAAACTTATAGTAAGTCTGAAATATTTATATGGAAAGAAAATATTCCTGCGCCAATGCAAAATAAGTAAATCAATATTTTAAATTGCTGCTGTGCAAAAATGTGAAAACACAAATAGTGATATTTATAAATAAAACAGCGCAAAATAGACCTACATACAAATATTAATAAATCACAAAACATAAATGTCCCATATTCATTAGTGCATATCTTTGTCAAAAATCTTCAAGAAAAAACACCACAGAACCACTTCTGATGAAGACTAAGGATTCCAAATAATTTGAGGATCAAAGAAAACTTCCACCTATCACCCGTGCACACCAACATCAAATGCACCCACCAGATTTTGGTGAATGAAAAGCCTTTAAGGATTTTGGGGAATCCTAAACCCTCTTTTCATCAGCTCTATGGTAGGCTGCCCCACCAGGTTAAGATCTTCTTTCAGGTCCTCACCGTAGCTTCCTAATTTGCTCCACCGCATCATCAAAGAAAAAACTTATATAGTGTAATATTGCCAGATCAATGTTGAAATAAAAGAAAAAATCCAGGCCACTCACATTTTACCAGCTTGTAAAAGGCGCATTTATTAAGCCAATACCAGCCTGATGATAAGAACCAGCTCACAGCCGCATATTGCAGAATTCTCACACCAATGTAGCCAGATGGAGCAGAGGAACAGCAGAGAACCAGCATAAATCCCACAAAATGGCCGCTGGAATGCACCACTTGGCGTGCGTTCCACTCAACGGAAGTGCCGTCAGACGTATAGCGTATGGACTGGAAATGCGTCAACGCGTTTCGCTCCTCCCATCGGGCGTTCTCAAGACCTTGTGGGATTTATGCTGGTTCTCTGCTGTTCCTCTGCTCCATCTGGCTACATTGGTGTGAGAATTCTGGAATATGCGGCTGTGAGCTGGTTCTTATCCTCAGGCTGGTATTGGCTTAATAAATGCGCCTTTTACAAGCTGGTAAAATGTGAGTGGCCTGGATTCTTTTATTTCAACATTGATCTGGCAATATTACACTATATAAGTTTTTTCTTTGATGATGCGGTGGAGCAAATTAGGAAGCTACGGTGAGGACCTGAAAGAAGATCTTAACCTGGTGGGGCAGGCTACCATAGAGCTGATGAAAAGAGGGTTTAGGATTCCCCAAAATCCTTAAAGGCTTTTTATTCACCAAAATCTAGTGAGTGCATTTGATGTTGGTGTGCACGGGTGATAGGTGGAAGTTTTCTTTGATCCTCAAATTATTTGGAATCCTTAGTCTTCATCACAAGTGGTTCTGTGGTGTTTTTTCTTGAAGATTTTTGACAAAGATATGTACTAATGAATATGGGACATTTATGTTTTGTGATTTATTAATATTTGTATGTAGGTCTATTTTGTGCTGTTTTATTTATAAATATGAGATATTTATATGCCTCGCTTCTGTTAAACCCCCTGATTTCCCTGCTGATTGGCCTACTAAATGTTTTTAAAAGCTGTCCACCACTAACAAGAACCTTCAATTTACCAACAGTGGCTCTTTTTTAACAATCTCTCCTACTCCAAAAGTAAGGCGTTACCATGAGAGGTTGTCTGCTCAATGTCAACTTTTGAAAGTCTACATTTATAGTTAGTCAGAAAACAGCCTTCCACCCTAAAGTGAGGTCTCCACGTTAGACCTTAGCTTTGAAAAAGGGAGTTCAACTCCCGAAACGCATCAGATTTCCCACCGTGCACCATCATTACAGGCCTCCAGCTGTGTCACATTGACCCATTTGGCTTCATTATTATTATTATACAGTATTTATAAAGTGCCATTAGTTCGCTCAGCGCTGTACATTACAATGGGGGACAGAACATGTGACAGAACAATACCAATAGAATGCAAAACATGAGGGGATCGACGGCCCTGCACTTTCGAGCTTACAATCTAGGAGGGAGGGGATGGTGGTACAGGAGGAGATAGCTGTGGGGGATGGAGTGGTAGGAAGAGTGGAGGAGGTCGGCAAGTTAGCAGGGGGCGGGGTAGGCTTCCCTGAAGAGATGGGTTTTCAGGGTGCGCCTAAAGGAGAGGAGAGTAGGTGATAATCTGATGGGTTGGGGCAGGGAGTTCCAGAGGATGGGTGACACCCTGGAGAAGTCCTGGAGGCGGGCATGGGAGGAGGAGACCAGGGAACTAGAAAGAAGGAGATCTTGTGAGGAGCGGAGTGTGCGTGCTGGGTGGTACTTGAACATTAGGTCAGTGATGTAGTTCGGGGCAGTATGGTGGACAGCTTTGTACGTCAGTGTTAGGATTTTGAATTTGATCCGTTGCGCAATCGGAAGCCAGTGGAGGGATTGGCAGAGGGGGGTGGCGGAGATGGAGCTGTTGGAAAGGTGAATGAGTCTGGCTGCCGTATTCAGGATCGACTGAAGCGGGGATAGCCAGCGGCGAGGCAGGCCAGTGAGGAGGGAGTTGCAGTAGTCAAGTCGTGATATGATGAGGGAGTGGATGAGCTGTTTAGTGGTTTCTGGCGTTAGGAACGAGCGGATTTTGTCGATGTTGCGGAGGTGGAGTCTGCACGAGTTTGTTAAAGATAGGACTTGGGGCTGGAAGGATAGGTTGGAGTCCAGAATGACACCAAGTACTCTGGCCTGCGGGGCGGGTTTGATGGTGGCGTCATGTTCATTTTTTACATTCGTTTTGTGAGTATCCATTTGTCACGTTTTTAATAAATTCATTTGTAACTATGGTAGTATGTAGTATGGTAATGCACGAGCAGAGTGTGCCCTTTTGTGTTTTTCTTTTGCTAGCATCAAGACTCCCCCATCTTTCAACAGAAGAGTAAAGTGGTAAAATTAATACATGGGGTGAGGAATATGAACATAGTTGAAATGAATTATAAATGTTTGTCTAGATGGTATTGTACACCGAGTGTGGCACATAAACAGTGAGAGGAAATATCACCATTGTGTTGGGGGGGATGTGGGGCATTATGGACAATGGAGGGAATGTCCAAAAATACAGGTATTTTGACAAGAAATAACTCAAAATTTACAAGAGATTTTGGGGACTTCAATCCAGAAGGACCCATGGGTGTGCCTTTTTTTTACCAAACAGAGATGTCAGTAAAACAATAAAAAATAATATACTGTATTATCTACTTAGTGCGGCAAAGAGCTTGATTCCTATATATTGGCAAGCCCAGGATCCCTCAACAATGAAGGATTGGATACATAGAATTGAGTATATTAACCCCCCTGGCAGTATTCCTAAGTGTAGCTCGGGGTAAAGTTTCAGCACCACAAGCGGTAACCCTGAGCTACACTCGGGAATACACTGCAGCGTTGCTCCGGGATCTCTTCTTCACTTACCTTGTCCTGCGCTCCCGCGATGTCCCTCCTGCAGTGTCCCCGGCAATGTTCTCCGGCCGATGCCGGCATCTGTCTTCTGGGTTCCGTTCTCTGCGACGTTGGGACTTACGGGATGTACGGGGGATGGAACGTCGGGAATTTCAAAAATGTCAAAAAGTGACATTCACTAAACACACTAAAATCACATAGTATAACATTCCTGTATCAAACCATTTCACATACATTATGTCCCGAGTGCTTTGTCCGGCACCCTGCCTGCATTTTTACTGTTCTTTCTGCCTGGAAACTTAGAAAAGTCCATGGCGTCCAAAAAGAGTCCCTTTAGGTCAAAAGCGGTTTTAGACCGGCTAGAGAACAGCGATAGTAAATCAGAACCACTTGCAGAATTGAGTGATAATGATTCGTGGGGGAAATTCGTCATCAGACACTGAAAACGATTCTGCGACTTTGCTCAGCGATGTGCGAACTTGGCGCTGTATTTCACATTTCAGTGTTTTTGGTTTGATTATATTATTGAATCACATTTATTATTATTATATTATTATTTTTTATGATTATTTATTAAATTATAATTTATGATTTCGTGTTTCAAATTTTATCCTACCCGGGATGTTTACTAGACTCTTGTTCGGACAGATTTCAGTGAGTTATTCCTAAAAATTACAGGCCTACAATAAAAAACACATATTTCCATGCAAAACAATGTTCTGCTTTGAGCACAAAAATATGGACATAATCAGACTGCTAGGGAGGCTATTAAGATGGAGGAGTTGGGTTATATTGTGGAGGATAAAGTGAAGTGTTTAGGGAAAAATGGAGAGAGTGGTGTGATTTTAAAACATCGGGAAAATACGTTAAAAGGGGTGGTTAAGTAATTGAGTTGGAGAATTGAAATGATTAAACAGATAAATAGAAATAGGTTGGAATACAGAAAGGGAAAGAGAACTTAAGACAGGAATAGACTTGGTTTTTTTTTGGGTTTTTTTAGGGGGGGGGCAGGAGAGGATCGGGGCAGGGGGGGAATGTGGGAAAAGGGGGTATATTTGATGTGATATTATTGTTATTTGTACTGTCTCTTTTTCTAAAGAAAATTAATAAAATATCTAATAATAGAAAAAAAGACTCCCCCCATCTTTCACCGCACCAAGTGACAGTTACCATTTTATATGTGGAGCAGGGGCGGACTGACAACTCATGGGGCCCCTGGGCAATAGGGGATCATGGGGCCCCTGTGTCCTTGCCCACACTCAAAAAAGCCTATGAAAAAGGTACCAGGGGCATCTCATGGGGCCCCCTACTGACCCTGGGCCCTCAGTGCCGAGTTTCTAAATGGTCAGTCCACCCCTGCATGTGGAGCATGAAGATTAGAGAGCTGGTGTTTGTTTCATTTGGATGAGGTCTCCACGTGCTTAACACCAGAAGATGTGAGGGGATTGGAAAAGAGCCTATACCACTGTTTTGAAGGCTCCTTTCAGTTGCTTGGTGATGGGGTGAAATAGAGACAGGGGAGAGATTTTTAAAGTTTCTCGACTGCTTTTATAAGTTATGGGATGGAAGGTTGGAGAAAGAACCATAACGGTGTTGAAGAAAGAACCATACCAGGGTGTTTGTAGAGGCTGATATACAGGAATCCTCCACACACTCAACTGATTCAGAGCTGCCCTCACCCTTCCTATAGTTGGCATATGATAAAATGGGAATATTTGGGGGGAGGGGCAGTAGTTCTTTGGTCCTTGTAAAGTCAGAAACAGTTTTTCATCAGCAAGAGGTAACACTGGCCAATTCTGACCTGCGTTTTTTGACAGACACACAAACATGTCTAGAAGCCGCACTTGTTCCCCTTAAAATTGAAATTGCAGGTTTATAATCTGATAAGAAAATTAACTACTTCTGTATTAGGTTTCACACAACACTGGGAGTGGGATTCTATCTCCATAACGTCATAAATGCAGGAACACCATTGGATCCTACTGGGTTACCAGAGATCACCTGAAGGCAGGGGCGGACTGACCATTTGGAAACTCGGGCACTGCCCGAGGGCCCGGGGTCAGTAGGGGGCCCCATGAGATGCCCCTGGTACCTTGTACCTTTTTTATAGGTTTTTTTGAGTTTGGGCAAGGACACAGGGGCCCCATGATCCCCTATTGCTCGGGGGCCCCATGAGTTGTCAGTCCGCCCCTGCCTGAAGGTGAAAAAGCCTTGGGTTCCCTGGTTTATGGGACCGATGTGCACTCTTCTTTGCTGGGAATTAACTGGCTAGCATTCACATGAGTGAATTTTCCTTCTAAGGAAGTGAACTTTTGCTTCCTCGTGGGTCCTAAACTGCAGAAAACTGGCTGAATTGATCACAAGTGCTAATTCAAACCGAATTACTCATCTATAGCAACCAGCACTCTCATCAAGAACAAACTACAAGCAGTACTGAAGCTTGCTAAATCCTAAAAACCAAAACACCAAACCACAGTGTTCAGTAAAATCAGAGTGCGCTATTTTGGTACCGGAGAGGAGCCTGTACAATTGTGGGAGACTGAAGGGAAGGCTGGAGTACAGCTTTCATTCAAGTGACACCATTGCCACTTTTTAAATTTACCTCGAAAGAGTAGCTATCATATAATTAGGCCATTAAGTGGTTAAAGATAGAGGATTTGATGCAAAGGAGGAGAAGAGGAGTGAGGATGTTAGTAGTGAGGTTTTTTGCAGATGGGGATTATATTTTAGCACAGTTGTGGTTTGATAAGAAACCAACCACAGAGGTGCAGATAGACAACGTTTCCGCTGTTATGCTTACCTATCTTTAACGCATTATCCTGCCGCTGGGTTCACTTGTCAAAACCTTTGCGAATGCATAATACATCAGGTATGGAGGAACATGTGACCTCATATTAGTAAGACATTAGTTATACCTCATCTGGAATATGCAGTTCAGTTTTGGGCACCAATTCACAAAAAGAACATTGGGGAACTGGAGAAGGTACAGAGAAGGGCAACCAAACTGATAAGAGGCATGGAGGAGATCAGCTATGAGGAAAGATTAGAGGAACTGAATTTATTCTCTCTTGAGAGGAGGAGATTAAGGGGGATATGATCACCATGTATAATACATAAGGGGGATATGATCACCATGTATAATACATAAGGGGGGATATGATCTCCATGTATAATACATAAGGGGGATATGATCTCCATATATAATACATAAGGGGGGGGGGGGGATATGGTCTCCATGTATAATACATAAGGAGGATATGATCTCCATGTATAATACATAAGGGGGGGATATGATCTCCATGTATAATACATGAGGGGGGATATGATCTCCATGTATAATACATAAGGGGGGATATGATCTCCATGTATAATACATAAGGGGGATATGATCACCATGTATAATACATAAGGGGGGATATGATCTCCATGTATAATACATGAGGGGGGATATGATCTCCATGTATAATACATAAGGGGGGATATGATCACCATGTATAATACATGAGGGGGGATATGATCTCCATATATAATACATAAGGGGGATATGATCACCATGTATAATACATAAGGGGGATATGATCACCATGTATAATACATAAGGGGGATATGATCTCCATGTATAATACATAAGGGGTGGATATGATCTCCACGTATAATACATAAGGGGGGATATGATCTCCATGTATAATACATAAGGGGGGATATGATCTCCATGTATAATACATAAGGGGGGATATGATCTCTATGTATAATACATAAGGGGGGGATATGATCTCCATATATAATACATAAGGGGGATATGATCACCATGTATAATAGATAAGGGGGGATATGATCTCCATGTATAATAAATAAGGGGGGATATGATCTCCATGTATAATACATAAGGGGGGATATGATCACCATGTATAATACATAAGGGGGATATGATCTCCATGTATAATACATAAGGGGTGGATATGATCTCTACGTATAATACATAAGGGGGGATATGATCTCCATGTATAATACATAAGGGGGGATATGATCTCCATGTATAATACATAAGGGGGGATATGATCTCCATGTATAATACATAAGGGGGGGATATGATCTCCATGTATAATACATAAGGGGGATATGATCTCCATGTATAATACATAAGGGGGGATATGACCTCCATGTATAATACATAAGGGGGATATGATCTCCATGTATAATACATAAGGGGGGGATATGATCTCCATGTATAATACATAAGGGGGGATATGATCTACATGTATAATACATAAGGGGGGATATGATCACCATGTATAATACATAAGGGGGGATATGATCTCCATGTATAATACATAAGGGGGGGATATGATCTCCATGTATAATACATAAGGGGGGATATGATCACCATGTATAATACATAAGGGGGGATATGATCTCCATGTATAATACATAAGGGGGATATGAGCTCCATGTATAATACATAAGGGGGGATATGATCTCCATGTATAATACATAAGGGGGGGATATGATCTCCATGTATAATACATAAGCGGGGATATGATCTCCATGTATAATACATAAGGGGGGATATGATCTCCATGTATAATACATAAGGGGGGATATGATCTCCATGTATAATACATAAGGGGGGTATGATCTCCATGTATAATACATAAGGGGGGATATGATCACCATGTATAATACATAAGGGGGATATGATCACCATGTATAATACATAAGGGGGATATGATCTCCATGTATAATACATAAGGGGGGATATGATCTCCATGTATAATACATAAGGGGGGATATGATCTCCATGTATAATACATAAGGGGGATATGATCTCCATGTATAATACATAAGGGGGGGATATGATCTCCATGTATAATACATAAGGGGGGATATGATCACCATGTATAATACATAAGGGGGGTATGATCTCCATGTATAATACATAAGGGGGATATGATCTCCATGTATAATACATAAGGGGGGATATGATCACCATGTATAATACATAAGGGGGGTATGATCTCCATGTATAATACATAAGGGGGATATGATCTCCATGTATAATACATAAGGGGGGATATGATCTCCATGTATAATACATAAGGGGGGATATGATCTCCATGTATAATACATAAGGGGGGATATGATCTCCATGTATAATACATAAGGGGGGGATATGATCTCCATGTATAATACATAAGGGGGATATGATCTCCATGTATAATACATAAGGGGGGATATGATCTCCATGTATAATACATAAGGGGGATATGATCACCATGTATAATACATAAGGGGGGATATGATCTCCATGTATAATACATGAGGGGGGATATGATCTCCATGTATAATACATAAGGGGGGATATGATCACCATGTATAATACATGAGGGGGGATATGATCTCCATATATAATACATAAGGGGGATATGATCACCATGTATAATACATAAGGGGGATATGATCACCATGTATAATACATAAGGGGGATATGATCTCCATGTATAATACATAAGGGGTGGATATGATCTCCACGTATAATACATAAGGGGGGATATGATCTCCATGTATAATACATAAGGGGGGATATGATCTCCATGTATAATACATAAGGGGGGATATGATCTCTATGTATAATACATAAGGGGGGGATATGATCTCCATATATAATACATAAGGGGGATATGATCACCATGTATAATAGATAAGGGGGGATATGATCTCCATGTATAATAAATAAGGGGGGATATGATCTCCATGTATAATACATAAGGGGGGATATGATCACCATGTATAATACATAAGGGGGATATGATCTCCATGTATAATACATAAGGGGGGGATATGATCTCCATGTATAATACATAAGGGGGATATGATCTCCATGTATAATACATAAGGGGGGATATGACCTCCATGTATAATACATAAGGGGGATATGATCTCCATGTATAATACATAAGGGGGGGATATGATCTCCATGTATAATACATAAGGGGGGATATGATCTACATGTATAATACATAAGGGGGGATATGATCACCATGTATAATACATAAGGGGGGATATGATCTCCATGTATAATACATAAGGGGGGGATATGATCTCCATGTATAATACATAAGGGGGGATATGATCACCATGTATAATACATAAGGGGGGATATGATCTCCATGTATAATACATAAGGGGGATATGAGCTCCATGTATAATACATAAGGGGGGATATGATCTCCATGTATAATACATAAGGGGGGGATATGATCTCCATGTATAATACATAAGGGGGGATATGATCTCCATGTATAATACATAAGGGGGGATATGATCTCCATGTATAATACATAAGGGGGGTATGATCTCCATGTATAATACATAAGGGGGGATATGATCACCATGTATAATACATAAGGGGGATATGATCACCATGTATAATACATAAGGGGGATATGATCTCCATGTATAATACATAAGGGGGGATATGATCTCCATGTATAATACATAAGGGGGGGATATGATCTCCATGTATAATACATAAGGGGGGATATGATCACCATGTATAATACATAAGGGGGGTATGATCTCCATGTATAATACATAAGGGGGATATGATCTCCATGTATAATACATAAGGGGGGATATGATCACCATGTATAATACATAAGGGGGGTATGATCTCCATGTATAATACATAAGGGGGATATGATCTCCATGTATAATACATAAGGGGGGATATGATCTCCATGTATAATACATAAGGGGGGATATGATCTCCATGTATAAATACATCAGTAGTTCATATAGTGAACTCGGTGTAGAGCTATTCACCCTGAGGTCATCATAGAGGACAAGGGGGCACTCTTTACATCTGGAGGAAAGGAAATGTAATCTCCAAACACAGAAAGGTTTCTTCACAGTAAGAGCTGTGAAAATGTGGAATAGACTCCCTCAAGAGTTGGTTGTGGCCAGCTCAGTGAATTGCTGTAGGAAAGTCCTGGATTCTTTCTTGGATACACATAATATAACTGGATATAACATTTATAGGTAAAGTTGATCCAGGGAATATCTGATTGCCTCTCGGGGGATCAGGAAGGAATTTTTTTCTCCCTGCAGGAGCAAATTGGATCGTGCTTTGCTGGGTTTTTTTGCCTTCCTCTGCATCAACTGTGGGTGTAGGATTATAACTTTTTTTTTATTCAATGGTTGAACTGGAAGGACTTTTCTCTTTTTTCAGCCAGACTAACTATGTAACCTTCTCCCTTTGTTCCCAAAATGTAGTGCTTGGGCCTTAATAGCCAATCGCCAGGCCAGAACGTCGTCAAATGGGGCTGGAGTGACGGCCATTGGCTCTGTGTAAGCCCCAACCCAGAGCTTCCAGAAAGTTTAGACTCAAAACTCCATGATCGGAATGGTGGAGGAGTATGTAGGTGGCAGTTTAGCAAAATGTAACCTGCAGCATTTTTCCTTTGTTTTTCTTCCAGTATTCAGAAAATTCTTATTGTTTTAATGGACCAACATGCAAACGATAACAATAATGCATTCCAACCAGGAAAAAGCAGAAAAATGTTTGCTAGATAGCATTAGCGCTACACCAACTAAGGACAATCAGGTATCTTTAAAGGATAAGTTCACCTTTTAGAGAAAAATAATAAATGCGCATCTCTTTGCAGGTAAAAAAAAATGTGCATTTATTATTTTTGTCCAAAGGAGCCTGAAAAGCATTGCAGCAGCGATCAGTAGATCGCTGATGTCATGCAGGTCTCCTGCAGACCTGTCAGAATATCTGCTTGTCATACGGGATGTATGGCCATGCCGATATGCTGATAGGAAGCTTCAATGAACCACTATGGGGCTCCACAGCGCTGTGGTATTTCATTGAAAACTATAAGCTGACAGCCGCTAAGGCTGCTGGGATTTACAGTTCTTTAATTCATGGAAGTCTGTGAATGGACGAAGCAGCTGTGTGGGCGGAGCTGTTTTTGTGCTGTTTTCAAATTTGACAGATAATACGGGAAAACCTCTCCCCATATTATCTGTCAGAGGGAGGGGGGGGCGGCAGTCGCGGCTGCAGCTATGGGAACATATTACATGTTCCCAGGGGCGTCCCGAGGCAGGTGCAGGGGGTGCGGCCTGCACTGGGTGTCAACGACCGCACGGGGTGACCCCGAATCCGCTCCACAAAAATGTAAGTTGTAAAGAAAGCCGACAATCCCCGCAGGATGGATTTGATCCATCCTGCGGGGATCGTCGGCTTTTTTTACAACTTACCTTTTTGTGGAGCGGGTTCGGTGTCACCCTGTATAGGTTGCATGCCGACGATCCCCGCAGGATGGATGGGATCTGCGGATTGGGGAGCATAATGGATCAGACTCTGATCCATTATGCTCAATCCGCAGATCCGAACCATCCTGCGGAGATCGTTGCCATTCAACCTATACGGGGGGACACCGGACCCGCTTCACAAAAAGTTGAGTTGTAAAGAAGGCCGACGATCCCCGCAGGATGAATCAGATCTGCGGATTGAGCATAATGGATTGGAGTCCGATCCATTATGCTCAATCCGCAGATCCGATCCAGTCTGCGGGAATTGTCAGAGGGGGTTTCACCAAGTGTTACCGCACAGGGTGACACCAACCCTAAGGACGTCCCTGCTAGTTCCACCCTAAAAATGGGTGAAACGTAACATGTTCCTAAATGTGAACCTCTCCTTTTAAGCTGGCCATACACTAGTAGAAATACAGCCAGGTCCATAAATATTGGGACATCAACACAATTCTAAAATTTTTGGCTCTATACACCACGACAATGGATTTGAAATGAAACGAACAAGATGTGCTTTAACTGCAGACTGTCAGCTTTAATTTGAGGGCATTTACATCCAAATCAGGTGAACGGTGTAGGAATTACAACAGTTTGCATATGTGCCTCCCACTTGTTAAGGGACCAAAAGTAATGGGACAATTGGCTTCTCAGCTGTTCCATGGCCAGGTGTGTGTTATTCCCTCATTATCCCAATTACAATGAGCAGATAAAAGGTCCAGAGTTAATTTCAAGTGTGCTATTTGCATTTAGAATCTGTTGCTGTCAACTCTCAAGATGAGATCCAAAGAGCTGTCACTATCAGTGAAGCAAGCCATCATTAGGCTAAAAAAACAAAACAAACCCATCAAAGAGATAGCAAAAACATTAGGCGTGGCCAAAACAACTGTTTGGAACATTCTTAAAAAGAAGGAACGCACCGGTGAGCTCAGCAACACCAAAAGACCCGGAAGACCACGGAAAACAACTGTGGTGGATGAGCGAAGAATTCTTTCCCTGGTGAAGAAAACACCCTTCACAACAGTTGGCCAGATCAAGAACACTCTCCAGAAGATAGGTGTATGTGTGTCAAAGTCAACAATCAAGAGAAGACTTCACCAGAGTGAATACAGAGGGTTCACCACAAGATGTAAACCATTGGTGAGCCTCAAAAACAGGAAGGCCAGATTAGAGTTTGCCAAACGACATCTAAAAAAGCCTTCACAGTTCTGGAACAACTTCCTATGGACAGATGAGACCAACATCAACTTGTACCAGAGTGATGGGAAGAGAAGAGTATGGAGAAGGAAAGGAACTGCTCATGATCCTAAGCATACCACCTCATCAGTGAAGCATGGTGGTGGTAGTGTCATGGCGTGGGCATGTATGGCTGCCAATGGAACTGGTTCTCTTGTATTTATTGATGATGTGACTGCTGACAAAAGCAGCAGGATGAATTCTGAAGTGTTTTGGGCAATATTATCTGCTCATATTCAGCCAAATGCTTCAGAACTCATTGGACGCCGCTTCACAGTGCAGATGGACAATGACCCAAAGCATACTGCAAAAGCAACCAAAGAGTTTTTTAAGGGAAAGAAGTGGAATGTTATGCAATGGCCAAGTCAATCACCTGACCTGAATCCGATTGAGCATGCATTTCACTTGCTGAAGACAAAACTGAAGGGAAATGCCCCAAGAACAAGCAGGAACTGAAGACAGTTGCAGTAGAGGCCTGGCAGAGCATCACCAGGGATGAAACCCAGCGTCTGGTGATGTCTATGCGTTCCAGACTTCCGGCTGTAATTGACTGCAAAGGATTTGCAACCAAGTATTAAAAAGTGAAAGTTTGATTTATGATTATTATTCTGTCCCATTACTTTTGGTCCCTTACCAAGTGGGAGGCACATATGCAAACTGTTGTAATTCCTACACCGTTCACCTGATTTGGATGCAAATACCCTCAAATTAAAGCTGACAGTCTGCAGTTAAAGCGCATCTTGTTAATTTCATTTCAAATCCATTGTGGTGGTGTATAGAGCCAAAAATGTTAGAATTGGGTCAATGTCCCAATATTTATGGACCTGACTGTATGTTTCAAACTTTTTAAGAACGTTTGTCCAATTTTTGAATGTTTAGTGAGGGTCAAATCACTTTCTGTGTGGACCGCAGTAACGAGAAAGATTAAAGTGGGGGTCAAATCACTGTCCGTGTGGACCACAGTGACAAGAAAGATTGAAGTGTGGGGTCAAATCACTGTCCGTGTGGACCGCAGTGCCAAGAAAGATTGAAGTGGGGGTCAAATCACTGTCCGTGTGGACCGCGGGAACAAGAAAAATTGAAGTGGGGGTCAAATCACTGTCCGTGTGGACCGCAGTGACAAGAAAGATTGAAGTGGGGGTCAAATCACTGTCCGTGTGGACCGCGGTGACAAGAAAGATTGAAGTGGGGTCAAATCACTGTCCGTGTGGACCGCGGTAACAAGAAAGATTGAAGTGGGGGTCAAATCACTGTCCGTGTGGACCGCGGTAACAAGAAAGATTGCAGTGGGGGTCAAATCACTGTCCGTGTGGACCGCAGTAAAAAGAAAGATTGAAGTGGGGGTCAAATCACTGTCCGTGTGGACCGCAGTGACAAGAAAGATTGAAGTGGGGGTCAAATCACTGTCCGTGTGGACCGCAGTAACAAGAAAGATTGAAGTGGGGATCAAATCACTGTCCATGTGGACCGCAGTGATGAGAAAGATTGAAGTGGGGGTCAAATCACTGTCCGTGTGGACCGCAGTAACAAGAAAGATTGAAGTGGGGATCAAATCACTGTCCATGTGGACCGCAGTGATGAGAAAGATTGAAGGAGCAAGAAAGTGGTTTGCTATCAGTAAAGTCCATTCGTTCCAAAATTGGATGGTAAAAGCAAATGGAATTTTGAACATTCATCAAATGGTCAAATATACTGAGAATTTTCATACAAACTTTAATTTGAAATTCTACTAGTGCATGGCAAGCGTTAGCTCAGGAAATACACTGGAAGACTGGTCTAAATGGTATTCAGCATTGCAGCATCTTTTTGGCCATCCTGGTGGAATGCGCCTATGTAGACCTCTGAATTGGAAAGTTCAACAGAAGCTCCAGTAGACCTTGACAAGTGGATGTAAGCTGACTGTGAGAAGATTATTACCTATAACAGAGGTCACTGAAAAATCTTGTGGCAGCTAAACTTTGACTGAGGGTACGGCAGGGGTGCAATGAACAGCAAACATTGTTCTAGAGGTACTAATTGAGGGTGTTATGTAAGTCATTCAGAACATGACATTGTGGCTTACCCTTTCCAGAGAGGTCCCTGTTATACTAACACAGGGATGCTGATGACAATGGCTCGGATCACATTTCCTCCCTTCATCTTGTTCCAGACAATGACATTTTCTCTGGAGGAGACAAAGGAAATGTTTTAACCTTTACCATTGCACTTCATAAACAAATTTCACTAGTAGTATAATTGTTACTATTACTTTTATTAACTCAATTGAGGAACTTAAATGGTATGTTTTATTGTTCAGATTTGCATTTTTGTTTGAGGTTTTTGTATTTTAGATATTTATTCAGTGGTACCTGCCTTTTTGATTTTTATCTGTCTATTGCTTTTAGCTACTGGGGATTCCCACATGGAAGAAAAATATATTTTAAATATATTTAAAAATATTCTTCACAAATATATTGACATATATTTGAAATGGGGCAGCACAGTGGCAAAATGGTTAACACTTCTGCCTGGCTAGGGTCGTTGGTTTGAATCTCAACCATAGCACCTCTTGCCTGGGGTTGCATGTTCTCTCTGTGCCTGCGTGGGTTTCCTCCGGGTACTCCAGTTTCCTCTCACACTCCAAAGACATGCTGGTAGGTTAATTGGATCCTATCTAAATTGGTCCTTCCTAGATTGTAAGCTCGAAAGAGTAGGGCCCTCTAACCCCTCGTGTGCTGTTTGTAGTTTCATGTATTGTCCCCCCCCCCTCTATTATACAGCGCTGAGCAAACCCTTTGGCACTATATAAACTCGATGTAATAATAATAATAGTATGTGTATGTATGTATGTAAGTTAGGGACCTTAGATTGTACACCCCTTGAGGGTTAGGGACTGATGTTAATGTACAACATATACGTAAAGCACTGCGTAAATTGACAGCACTACATAAGTACCTGAAATAAATAAAATACTACAATTTTGGCCATATTCAATATATTTCAATATATATAGATAGATATAGATATACTGTATGCTGAAATGCGTTTTTATTACAAAATATATGAAAAATATTTTTAAACATTTTCAAATATACTGTATGTCTTTAAAAATACATTTAATCTAAATTTTTGGAATGCATTTACAAATATATGCAAAAATATATGTTAAAATGACTTTTGTATATGTTAAAAAAAATCTGAAGAATATATTTACAAAATATATATATTTCAAAATATTTTTCATATATTTTGTAATATATAAAAAATGCATTTCAACATTCAGTATATATATATATTTATTGAAATATATTGAATACGGCCAAAATTGTAGTATTTCAAATATATGTCAAAATATTTGGGAAGAATATATTTCAAATATATTTTTCTTCCATGTGGGTTTGGTTTTAACTATGACCTTCAGGAGGGGATACTATATTGACATTGTATTGACATGTAGTTGTCCATGTTTTTTTCTAGCCATGAGGAAGGAGGTGGTTTTGGACTCCCAAAATGCATTGGATACTCCTTTATCTGGACCAATTAGAATTGGTATGGCGCTTCAATCTGTAATATTTTTGAAAGCAAATTCCATGTTTCATAGCAAGTGCTGCAAATGGAAGGAAGGGTAAAGTGTATCTCCATCCAAAAGTTTTTTTTCTCTAGTTTTGGATAGGGTAAGGAACAGTTAGAACAAAGAAATGCAACCGCCCCAACCTATAACTTACCTTTGCAGCCAGGAGCACATGGATGGGCGACACATGAAAAAAAAACAAAACTTCCCAGCTCACTTACCAGCCAGCCTGCAACAAACCGAATTGACCCTGTTCACATTAACACAAGGGGTTACGTTTTCACACATTTGCAAATAAATGTGTAAGCTGCAGCGGCCACGTCATGGCACCCGAGTGTACTGCAGTCCTAACTCTATTTTTAGTGTCTCCTGAGTTGGAGCACATTTATTGCTGATGACGATTGCATAGGTGGAAAAAGTTCTAAAATGATTTATCTTTGTCTCATTTTTTTTACATCACAGAAACCTGAAATTTTAACATGGGTGTGTAGAGTTTTTATATCCACTGTATATGTATGTGATTTTGCGCAGCACTGCTGCCCTGTAGCAGTACTGCTACTATAGCACGGCGGACAAACGTTAAGGAGGAGCGGGCTCCCTCCAGTCCCTTAATCTATCCATTACTATATATGTGCTCCAACTCAGGAGACACTCAAAATAGAGTTAGGACTGCAGTAGACTGGGGTGCTGTGACGTGGCCACTGCAGCTTAGACATAGACTTGCAAATGTATGCAAACAAAACCCCTTGGTTTTAATGTGAACTGTTAGACAGGGTCAGTTTGGTCAATTTAGTTTGTTGCAGGCTGGCTGGTAAGTGAGTTGGGAATATTTGTTTGTTGTTTTTTTTATAGGGATCAGTTAGAACCTCTGTCTAGTTTTTATTACTGTCTGTGTTCCTGTAGAGGGTGCACATCCCAGGTAGGGAATGTTCAGTGTTGAATGTTTGAAATGTCTGTTGTGTGTTTTTCCATTGAAGAGATTTCCCTCCACTTGTATGAATGTGAGTTAGGGACCTTAGATTGTACGCCCCTTGAGGGTTAGGGACTGATGTGAATGTACAATATATATGTAAAGCGCGGAGTAAATTGACGGCACTATATAAGTACCTGGAATAAATAAAAAAGGACAATCACGGCGGCCTTTTACCACATGATCAGCTGTGTCCAATGACAATGCAGATCACAGAGTAAATACAGTTGCTGGTTATCGGCAGCACTTTCCTCATGCTGTCACAGAGCAGATTGGCACTGATCATCGGGGCACTGATGATCAATGCCCTGCAGTGCCACCCAGCAGTGCACCCATCAGTGCCCCAATGCCCAGCAGTGCCGCCCGTCAATGATGCCTTTCAAAGACCATCTTTGCTGCATAACAGTGCAGCATCATCAGTGCCTCCTTATCAATCACCCACCAGTGCCACCTCATCAGTGCTGCCTATCCGTGCCACCTCATCAGTGCCCATCAGAGCTTGTCAGTGCTGCCTATCAGTGCCCATCAGTGCTGCCTATCCGTGCCACCTCATCAGTGCCCATCAGAGCCTATCAGTGCTGCCTATCAGTGCCCATCAATGCTGCCTATCTGTGCCACCTCATCAGTGCCCATCAGAGCCTATCAGTACTGACTATCAGTGCAGCCTCATCAATGCACATCAGTGAAGGAGAAAAATGACATGTTTGCAAAATTTTATAATAGAAACAAAGAAAACCTTTTTTGTCAAATATTTTGCTCTTTTTTTATTTATAGCGCAAAAAATAAACCCCCCAGCGGTGATTAAATACTACCAAAAGAAAGCTCTATTTGTGTGAAAAAAATGATACAAATTTCATATGGGTACAGTGTTGCATGACCGCGCAATTGTCATTCAAAGTGCGACAGCGCTGAAAGCTGAAAATTGGCCTGGACAGGAATGTGGTAGAAGTACCTGGTAGGAAAGGGGTTGATCTAGCCATACACTAATAGTCTGCAGACTGAGCAAAAAAAACGATCCCTCCACCCACACTATACAATGTGTATGGACGAATCTTCAGGGCTGCTACTGTATTCGATGGGGGCCCCACTGTAAAGGTAGATTTTGCCTAATTCCCAGAGCTCAGCTTTAACTATTTGTAGTGTTATCTGCAGCCTTGGAACCGTCATCAGTTGCAGCAGCTGGCCCAGGGGCGGACTGACCATTTGGAAACTGAGGCACTGCCCGAGGGCCTCGGGTCAGTAGGGGGCCCCATGAGATGCCCCTGGTACCTTTTTCATAGGCTTTTTTGAGTTTGGGCAAGGACACAGGGGCCCCATGATCCTCTATTGCCCGGGGACCCCATGAGTTGTCAGTCCGCCCCTGAGAGGAACCACGAAAATCAGCCGGTGACATTGACCTACTAGCAAAGCAAAAATCGGACAATTATTCGGTTGAATTTCGACCCATGTAGGGCTGGCATAAGCCATTGTTCGGCCAGCCTATATGATGACAGACTGGCAGATTCAGGCGCTATTAGCCACAAAGTGATCCTGATTCTGACAAGAACGCCAATGTGGGTCCCCCCCTCGTTCATATCCTCTCAGCTGTCACACCTCACCTGTCAGCCTCTCTCTCCACCAATCCCTAAATCTCCCTCGATGATGTATTTCCATAGAGCTCATGGGTAACCTATGTGGCTTTGATCTCCGGGGATTATGCTGCTAAAGAACAGCATGGACACTGTCCTGGCATCATATCTGGCTTCTTTTTTTTTTTTTTCATGCACAGGGTTTTAAAATCTGACCTATAACAAGGGCCTGATCTCTTATAAAAGCTTTGGGAGCACATGAAGACTATAGAACAACTGAGGGCTGGGGGCCACATGCCTGACATAGCTGCACTGACATTCTGATGGTAGCCTGGCAAGTGCAAATGCCATGCTTCTTTGTTCTGGACGGTGCAGGTGGTCCTCCACCGGCCCCTGGAAGCAGCAACACAGCCGGAACGCAGGGAGAGCTTACTGGTAGACGGTATAGAATAGAGGAATTTGTATCCATAGGCATACCAAAGAATACATGTAACCTCCGAAAAGTGACCCTGTCATTAAAAATAAAACACGGTCGAATTCAGGGGCACGGACTGACAACTCATGGGGCCCCCGGGGCAATAGAGGATCATGGAGCCCCTATGTCTTCACCCACACTCAAACCACACCCAAAAAAGCCTATGAAAGGTACTAGAGGCATCTCATGGGGTCCACTACTGACCCCGGGCCCTCGGGCAGTGCCCGAATTTCCAAATGGTCAGTCTGCCCCTGGCTGTGACCACACTGCATGGGTTTATAACTCGTTTTGTCAAGGGGTGAACACGGAGCCTGCACTCGCCTGATCCTATAGAAAATTATGCTCCCCCACGTCCAGCAGTGGACTGTTCCTGCCATCCTCATGTCCAGAGCTGGGCTATGGTCCTGATGACATCAGGAACAGTTCACCACACAAGACGGCTAGATCGCAGGGAGCGGGCAGGAGTGGCAGGGACCGACCGGTCTTGCGCTGGAAGGATCGCCAGATTAGGTGAGTATATCTCGGCTCAGTGCCCGAGAGCCCAAATGGTCAGTCCACCCCGGTCAAATTGGATTGCGAAGGCATGGGCAGGGCAGCCAGAAAGACGCACGGCCCAGAGATCTAGGCAGAAATTTCTTGCTGGATTTGTGACTGTGGGGTATAATGCAGATCATAGACGGGTCGAAAATCGGCCGAAAAAAATTTTTTCTCACCGTTAGTGGGTTAATTGGTCGGCCGTTTTTTCAGGGTTTTGGTCCATTTTTTTTTATTGGCAAAGTTAGAAAATTTGTAGCCGATTTTGACGATCGGCCGATTTTCCCGCCAGTGATGGGCAAAGCGGCCGATCATTTTACCGATAAAAAATCTGCGCATGGGCCATGACCTGCAAGAAGAAGAAGAAGAAGAAAAGAAAAAGAAGAAGAAAAGAAAAAGAAAAAGAAGAAGTAAAAGAAAAGAAGAAGCAGAAGCAGAAAAAGAAGAAGAAAAAGTAGAAAAAGAAGAGGAAAAAAAAAGAAGAGAAAAAGAGAAAGAAATGAAGAAAAGAAATAGAAAAGAAGAAGAAGAAAAAGTAGAAAAAGAAGAAGCAAAAGAAAAGAAGAAGAGAAAAAGAAGAAGAAGAAAAAGAAGAATAAAAGAAGAAGAATTAGAAAAGAAGACGAAAAGAAGTAGAATTCCAGTCCGCTATTATATTTTATATGAAAAGTCTTGTGGTTGCAACAATGTATCCATTTGTATCCAAATTAAACCATCTGTATCCAGAATGGATACAAATGGATACATTGTTGCAACTGCAATACTTTTCATGTCAAATATAATAGCGGAGCTCTCTGCAAGGGACAGAAGTAAAAATGCCAGCTGTAGACGAGACAAAAATCGGCCAATCTTTTTACCGTTGGTGGTAATGTCGGCCTATTGAACAACTGATTTTTCTTTTTTTTTTAAAAAAAAGGCCGGTTTTCGACCCATCTATGGCCTGCATAAGATTTGGAAGGGAGCGTTTCATATCACTGAGGATCAACTGAGGTCACATTAAAGTAGAACTGCAGCCCAAAATAACAAGGTAAAATAGAAAAAAGAATTAAAAAAAGTAAAACGTAAAATAAAACCAGCCTTTGCTGTAATTTTCCAGAGATTTCCCTTCCTTCTGCCACTAGCTGTCCTCGGTCTGATGGCCAGCATCATTTACCCCACATCCTTTAAGCCAGGGGCCTCCAAACTTTCTAAGCAAAAGGCCTGTTTACAGCCCTATAGGCATTAGGGGGGATTGGACTGTGGCTGTGGCCAGTGGGAGTAGAAAATGGTTTCAGTGGAAAGAATAGTTGGCCCATCGATGATGTCAATGAGAAGAATAGTGCTCCATGTTTGGTGTCACTGGAAAATTAGTGCATCACTGTTGGTGTCATTTGGAGGAATAGTGCCCCATTGCTGGTGTCCTTCAGGCTTTAGGGGGGCCAGACCGTGTCCAGTGGCTGGAAACAATGCCCCAACTTTGTTTCTATTGGGAAGAATAGTGCCCCATCCATTGTGTCAGTGGAGGAATAGTACCCTAATGTGGTGTCAGCGGGAGGAATAGTGCCCCATCCATTGGTGTCAGTGGAAGGAATAGTGCCCCATCCATTGGTGTCAGTGGAAGGAATAGTGCCCTATCAATGGAGTCAGTGGGAGGAATAGTGCCCTCTCAATGGTGTCTGTGGGAGGAATAGTGCCCCATGTATTGGTGTCAGTGGGAGGAATAGTGCCCTCTCAATGGAGTCAGTGGGAGGAATAGTGCCCCATCCATTGTTGTCAGTGGGAAGAATAATGCCCCATCGATTGGTGTCAATGGGAGGAATAGTGCCCCGTCAATTGTGTCAGTGGGAGGAATGGTGCCCTAATATGGTGTCAGTGGGAAGAATAGTGCCCTATCAATGGAGTCAGTGGGTGGAATAGTGCCGTCTCAATGGTGTCAGTAGGAGGAATAGTGCCCCATCCATCGGTGTCAGTGGGAAGAATAGTGCTCCATCCAAGCCCTTTGGATCTGGTTTGGATATTGAGGGGAACCCCCAAGCCAAAATATTTTAAAAAATGGCGTGGGGTCCCCCCCAAAATCCATACCAGACCCTTATCCAAGCATGCAGGAAAGGGGGGGTGCTTTGGGGCAGGCCCCCCCAAAGCACCTTGTCCCCATGTTGATGGGGACAAGGGCCTCTTCCTCACAACCCTGGGCTGTGGTTGTGGGGGTCTGCGGGCAGGGGCTTATCGGAATCTGGAAGCCCCCTTTAGCAAGGGGACCCCCAGATCCTGGCCCCTCCCCATGTGAATGAGTATGGGATACATGGTACCGCTACTCCGTCGCAAAAAAAAGTGTAGTGTGAAAAACAGACAGGAGACATTCTTTGACAAGTCCTTCAGACCCGCACCAAGTTGCCCGCTGTAATTGTGGACAATAGGGTGCAACTTGGCATGCGATTTGCATGCCAAATCGCACCCGATGTGACCGGGGACTTAGTCACCGGTCCAGGGGCGGACTGACCATTTGGAAACTCAGGCACTGCCCGAGGGCCCGGGGTCAGTAGGGGGCCCCATGAGATGCCCCTGGTACCTTTTTCATAGGCTTTTTTGAGTTTGGACAAGGACACAGGGGCCCCATGATCCCCTATTGCCCAGGGGCCCCATGAGTTGTCAGTCCGCCCCTGCACCGGTCACGTCGCTGCGATTTAAAATCGCATGATTTGTGTGCAATTTCAGCTCGATTTCAGGTGCGATTTCTGAAGACTTTATTGCTACTTGTGAAGGTTTTCAATGATTTCTTGCAATTTGCAGTTTCCATTATATTCTATGTATGTGAAATCGCAACAAAACTGCAGAAAAAGTGATGCAAGGACTACTTTAGAAGTCGCGCTGCAGCAAATCGCACGTGTTAAGACACTGACATTCATTAGATGCGATTTCAGGTGCGATTTCAATTCACTGGCACTCAAAGTTGTTGCCCATAGAAATGATGTTTCCCAAGTACAGCGGCCGGCCTAGGGCACTTTGTAAATGTAGCCTGCTGTCACATACCAATCCGATTGGTTTTTACTGACATCTACTGGTCACATTTTGAATTGCATAATAAATGCTAATCAATGGTTTTCAGGGCCGGTTCACACTATAGAAAGGAAGTCCAGATGCATTCCTGATGCGTTTTTGCATGCGCACTTTTGACACGTTTTGGGTCCACTCGACGTTTTGTTGCAATTTTGATGCGTTCCAGTGCGTTTTTGTTGCTTTTTTTACATGTTCCAGTGCGTTTTTTATGCATTCCAGTTCGTTTTTCCCCTCTCTTCTTCAATTTAACACCCCGGTCACATCGCGTGAGATTTGGCATACAATTTACATGCCCTGCCACTTTCAAATCGTATACCAAGTCGCACCCTATTGTCTGCAATTACAGCGGTCATACCGGTGCGGTTTTCGCTTGGTCGGAGCAGCACCGATTTCTAAAGAAGTGCATCTCCTAGATTGTACGCTCCCGGGATCAGGCCCTCCTATCCCTCTTGTATTGAACTGTATTGTTGCTGTTTTGTCTCCCGTTATATTGTAAAGCGCTGACCAGGGGCGGACGGACCATTTGGAAACTCTGGCACTGCCCGAGGGCCTGTGGTCAGTAGGGGGCCCCATGAGTTGCCCCTGGTACCTTTTTCATAGGCTTTTTTGAGTTTGGGCAAGGACACAGGGGCCCCATGATCCCTGATTGCCCGGGGGCCCCATGAGTTGTCAGTCCGCCCCTGGCGCTGAGCAAACTGTTGGCGCTATATAAATCCTGTATAATAATAATGTACTACTTTTGGTGCGATTTGCATGGACACCTATGTCAGACATCTTGCCAGTCGCACCTCAAATCAGCGGTTCACCCGACTTTGAAATCGTGCGACTTCACTGTAAGTCGCACAAATTCAAAGTCGGGTTTGATGTGACCGGGGTGTTAGCCTTCCTAGCGGTCTGATTATGTCCATATTTCTGTGCTCAAAGCGGTACATTTTTTTGCATGGAAATATGTATTTTTTTTATTGTCTGCCTGTAATTCTTAGGAATAACTCACTGAAATCTGTCCGGACAAGAGTCTAGTAAACATCCCGGGTAGGATAAAATTTGAAACACAAAATCATAAATTATAATTTAATAAATAATCATAAAAAATAATAATAATAAATTTAATTCAATAATATAATGAAACCAAAAACACTGAAATTTGAAATATAGCGCCAAGATCGCACATCACTGAGCAAAGTCGCAGAATCGTTTTCAGTGTCTGATGAGGAATTTCCCCCACGAATCATTATCACTCAATTCTGCAAGTAGTTCTGATTTAATATCGCTGTTCTCTAGCCGGTCTAAAACTGATTTTGACCTAAAGGGATGCTTTTTGGACGCCATGGACGTTTCTCAGTTTCCAGGCAGAAAGAACAGTAAAAATGCAGGCAGGGCGCCGGACAAAGCATTAGGGACAAAATGTATGTGAAATGGTTTGATACAGGAATGTTATATTATGTGATTTTAGTGAATTTAGTGAATGTCACTTTTAAAATTTTCACATTTCCTGCCAGTTCCGTCCCCCGGACGTCCCGACAGATGCCGGCATCGGCCGGAGGAGATGGCCGGGGACACTGCAGGGGGGACATCGCGGGAGCGCAGGACAAGGTAAATGCAGAAGAGATCCCGGAGCAATGCTGCAGTGTATTCCTGAGCGTAGCTTGGGGGGGTTACCGCTTGTGGTGCTGAAACTTTCCCCCGAGCTACACTCGGGAATACCGCCAGGGGGGTTAATAGGGACATGTGAGTTCCGGTGCGTTTTTGATGCGTTTTACTGCATTCTGGTACAGTTCTGTGCAGGAAAAATGCAGCCTGTTCTACTTTTTTTCTGCAATCGGAATGCACTGGAACTGCAAGCACTGATGTGAACTATGACATTGACAACCTACTTTCTGTGTGTTTTGGATGCAGAAAAAAAGCAACTGAAACGCATAAAAAGTAAAGAGCAGCCCAGATCCTTCACTTCTCAGATCCCCCGCCGATGCTCCTGGCTCCTCCTTTCTGTTGGGTATGGGGACATCCGGGCATACATGTTCCCAAGCCGCTGCTCCGTGTGTCCATTCACACATGCAGCCGGAGCTTGGACCCGCCCCCTCTCTCCTCATTGGCTCACTGGCTGTGATTGATAGCAGGGGGAGCCAATGGGAGAGCCAAGGCTGCCGTGCAGATCGCTGGATCGCAGTGGGGCTCAGGTAATTATTGAGGGGGCTGCTGCACCAAAAGGTATTTTTTACCTCCATGAACAGAATGCATGAAGGTGGAAAAATCCTTGAATCTTTACAACCACTTGAAGACAATCCATCAATCGACTTCAGGACAACCAGCCTGTCGGATTTTTTGCATGTGAGACACTAGCAGTGATCATTGAGTTCTGCCGGCAGGGAAGGCTCCCTGCTGCAAGAACAACAATAGCACTGCGGGGGGAATCCCCCCATCAACACTGACTGTGCTGATTGGGGAATTGAGCAATTTTCTTTCCTGAAATACATGGTTGCAGGAAAGAAAATTACATTCACAAAAAGAAAATTGGGGAACTGGAGGAAGTACAGAGAAGGGCAACCAGACTGATAAGAGGTATGGAGGAGCTCGGCTATGAGGAAAGATTAGAGGAACTGAATGTATTCTCTCTTGAGAAGAGGAGATTAAGGGGGATATGATCACCATGTATAATACATAAGGGGGGATATGATCTCCATGTATAATACATAAGGGGGGATATGATCTCCATGTATAATACATAAGGGGGGATATGATCTCCATGTATAATACATAAGGGGGGATATGATCTCCATGTATAATACAACAGGGGGGATATGATCTCCATGTATAATACATAAGGGGGGATATGATCATCATGTATAATACATAAGGGGGGATATGATCTCCATGTATAATACATAAGGGGGATATGATCTCCATGTATAATACATAAGGGGGGGGTATGATCTCCATGTATAATACATTAGGGGGGGATATGATCTCCATGTATAATACATAAGGGGGGATATGATCTCCATGTATAATACAAAAGGGGGGATATGATCACCATGTATAATACATAAGGGGGGATATGATCTCCATGTATAATACATAAGGGGGGATATGATCATCATGTATAATACATTGAGGGGGATATGATCTCCAAGTATAATACATAAGGGGGATATGATCTCCATGTAAAATACATAAGGGGGGATATGATCTCCGTGTATAATACATAAGGGGGGGATATGATCACCATGTATAATACATAAAGGGGGATATGATCTCCATGTATAATACATAAGGGGGTATATGATCTCCATGTATAATACATAAGGGGGGATATGATCTCCATGTATAATACATAAGGGGGGGATATGATCTCCATGTATAATACATAAGGGGGGATATGATCACCATGTATAATACATAAGGGGGGATATGATCTCCATGTATAATACAAAAGGGGGGATGTGATCTCCATGTATAATACATAAGGGGGGATATGATCTCCATGTATAATACATAAGGGGGGGATATGGTCTCCATGTACAATACACAAGGGGGGGATATGATCTCCATGTATAATACATAATGGGGATATGACCTCCATGTATAATACATAAGGGGGGATATGATCTCCATGTATAATACATAAGAGGCATTATGATCACCATGTATAATACATAAGGGGGGATATGATCTCCATGTATAATACATAAGGGGGATATGATCACCATGTATAATACATAATGGGGATATGATCTCCATGTATAATACATAAGGGGGGATATGATCTCCATGTATAATACATAAGGGGGGATATGATCTCCATGTATAATACATAAGGGGGGATATGATCTCCATGTATAATACATAAGGGGGGGATATGATCTCCATGTATAATACATAAGGGGGATATGATCTCCATGTATAATACATAAGGGGGATATGATCTCCATGTATAATACATAAGGGGTGATATGATCACCATGTATAATACATAAGGGGGGATATGATCTCCATGTATAATACATAAGGGGGGGGATGTGATCTACATGTATAATACATAAGGGGGATATGATCTCCATGTATAATACATAAGGGGGGATATGATCTCCATGTATAATACATAAGGGGGGATATGATCTCCATGTATAATACATAAGGGGGGATATGATCTCCATGTATAATATATAAGGGGGGCATGTGATCTCCATGTATATTACATAAGGGGGGAAATGATCTCCATGTATAATACATAAGGGGGATATGAACTCCATGTATAATACATAAGGGGGGTATGATTTCCATGTATAATACATAAGGGAAGATATGATCTCCATGTATAATACATAAGGGGGGATATGATCTCCATGTATAATACATAAGGGGGGGATATGGTCTCCATGTATAATACATAAGGGGGTTATGATCACCATGTACAATACATAAGGGGGGATATGATCTCCATGTATAACACATAAGGGGGGATATGATCTGCATGTTATTTACATAAGGGGGGTATGATCTCCATGTATAATACATAAGGGGGATATGATCTCCATGTATAATACATAAGGGGGGATATGATCTCCATATATAATACATAAGGGGGGATATCATCTCCATGTATAATACATAAGGGGGGGATATGATCACCATGTATAATACATAAGGGGGGATATGATCTCCATGTATAATACATAAGGGGGGATATGATCTCCATGTATAATACATAAAGGGGGATATGATCTCCATGTATAATACATAAGGGGGGATATGATCTCCATGTGTAATACATAAGGGGGGGATATGATCTCCATGTATAATACATAAGGGGGGGGATATGAACTCCATGTATAATACATAAGGGGGGATATGATCTCCATGTACAATACACAAGGGGGGGATTTGATCGCCATGTATAATACATAAAGGGGAGATATTATCTCCATGTATAATACATAAGGGGGGATATGATCTCCATGTATAATACATAGGGGGGATATGATCTCCATGTATAATACATAAGGGGGGATATGATCTCCATGTATAATACATAAGGGGGGATATGATCACCATGTATAATACATAAGGGGGGGATGTGATCTCCATGTATAATACATAAGGGGGGATATGATCTCCATGTATAATACATAAGGGGGCAATATGATCTCCATGTATAATACATAAGGGGGGATATGATCTCCATGTAAATACATAAGGGGGATATGATCTCCATGTATAATACATAAGGAGGGATATGATCTCCATGTATAATACATAAGGGGAGATATGATCTCCATGTATAATACATAAGGGGAGATATGATCTCCATGTATAATACATAAGGGGGGATATGATCTCCATGTATAATACATAAAGGGGGATATGGTCTCCATGTATAATACATAAGGGGGATATGATCACCATGTATAATACATAAGGGGGGATATGATCTCCATGTATAATACATAAGGGGGATATGATCTGCATGTTATTTACATAAGGGGGATATGATCTCCATGTATAATACATAAGGGGGATATTATCTCTATCTATAATACATAAGGGGGGATATGATCTCCAAGTATAATACATAAGGGGGGGATATCATCTCCATGTATAAAACATAAGGGGGATATGATCTCCATGTATAATACATAAGGGGGGGATATCATCTCCATGTATAATACATAAGGGGGGATATGATCACCATGTATAATACATAAGGGGGGATATGATCTCCATGTATAATACATAAGGGGGGCATGTGATCTCCATGTATATTACATAAGGGGGGAAATGATCTCCATGTATAATACATAAGGGGGATATGAACTCCATGTATAATACATAAGGGGGGCATGTGATCTCCATGTATATTACATAAGGGGGGAAATTATCTCCATGTATAATACATAAGGGGGGAAATGATCTCCATGTATAATACATAAGGGGGATATGAACTCCATGTATAATACATAAGGGGGGGTATAATCTCCATGTATAATACATAAGGGGAGATATGATCTCCATGTATAATACATAAGGGGGGATATGATCTCCATGTATAATACATAAGGGGGGGATATGGTCTACATGTATAATACATAAGGGGGTTATGATCACCATGTACAATACATAAGGGGGGATATGATCTCCATTTATAACACATAAGGGGGGATATGATCTGCATGTTATTTACATAAGGGGGATATGATCTCCATGTATAATACATAAGGGGGATATGATCTCCATGTATAATACATAAGGGGGGGATATGATCTCCATGTATAATACATAAGGGGGGATATCATCTCCATGTATAATACATAAGGGCGGGATATGATCACCATGTATAATACATAAGGGGGGATATGATCTCCATGTATAATACATAAGGGGGGATATGATCTCCATGTATAATACATAAAGGGGGATATGATCTCCATGTATAATACATAAGGGGGGATATGATCTCCATGTGTAATACATAAGGGGGGGATATGATCTCCATGTATAATACATAAGGGGGGGATATGAACTCCATGTATAATACATAAGGGGGGATATGATCTCCATATACAATACACAAGGGGGGGATTTGATTGCCATGTATAATACATAAAGGGGAGATATTATCTCCATGTATAATACATAAGGGGGGATATGATCTCCATGTATAATACATAAGGGGGGATATGATATCCATGTATAATACATAATGGGGATATGACCTCCATGTATAATACATAAAGGGGGATATGATCTCCATGTATAATACATAAGGGGGGATATGATCACCATGTATAATACATAAGGGGGGGATGTGATCTCCATGTATAATACATAAGGGGGGATATGATCTCCATGTATAATACATAAGGGGGCAATATGATCTCCATGTATAATACATAAGGGGGGATATGATCTCCATGTATAATACATAAGGGGGATATGATCTCCATGTATAATACATAAGGGGGGATATGATCTCCATGTATAATACATAAGGGGAGATATGATCTCCATGTATAATACATAAGGGGAGATATGATCTCCATGTATAATACATAAGGGGGGATATGATCTCCATGTATAATACATAAGGGGGGATATGATCTCCATGTATAATACATAAAGGGGGATATGATCTCCTTGTATAATACATAAGGGGGGATATGATCTCCATGTGTAATACATAAGGGGGGGATATGATCTCCATGTATAATACATAAGGGGGGGATATGAACTCCATGTATAATACATAAGGGGGGATATGATCTCCATATACAATACACAAGGGGGGGATTTGATTGCCATGTATAATACATAAAGGGGAGATATTATCTCCATGTATAATACATAAGGGGGGATATGATCTCCATGTATAATACATAAGGGGGGATATGATATCCATGTATAATACATAATGGGGATATGACCTCCATGTATAATACATAAGGGGGGATATGATCTCCATGTATAATACATAAGGGGGGATATGATCACCATGTATAATACATAAGGGGGGGATGTGATCTCCATGTATAATACATAAGGGGGGATATGATCTCCATGTATAATACATAAGGGGGCAATATGATCTCCATGTATAATACATAAGGGGGGATATGATCTCCATGTATAATACATAAGGGGGATATGATCTCCATGTATAATACATAAGGGGGGATATGATCTCCATGTATAATACATAAGGGGAGATATGATCTCCATGTATAATACATAAGGGGAGATATGATCTCCATGTATAATACATAAGGGGGGATATGATCTCCATGTATAATACATAAAGCGGGATATGGTCTCCATGTATAATACATAAGGGGGATATGATCACCATGTATAATACATAAGGGGGGATATGATCTCCATGTATAATACATAAGGGGGATATGATCTCCATGTATAATACATAAGGGGGATATTATCTCTATCTATAATACATAAGGGGGGATATGATCTCCATGTATAATACATAAGGGGGGGATATCATCTCCATGTATAAAACATAAGGGGGGATATGATCTCCATGTATAATACATAAGGGGGGGGATATCATCTCCATGTATAATACATAAGGGGGGATATGATCACCATGTATAATACATAAGGGGGGATATGATCACCATGTATAATACATAAGGGGGGATATGATCTCCATGTATAATACATAAGGGGGGATATGATCTCCATGTATAATACATAAGGGGGGGATATGCTCTCCATGTATAATACATAAGGGGGGGATATGATCTCCATGTATAATACATAAAGGGGAATATGATCACCATGTATAATACATAAGGGGGGATATGATCTCCATGTATAATACATAAGGGGGGATATGATCTCCATGTACAATACACAAGGGGGGATTTGATCGCCATGTATAATACATAAGGGGGAAATATGATCTCCATGTACAATACACAAGGGGGGGATTTGATCGCCATGTATAATACATAAAGGGGAGATATTATCTCCATGTATAATACATAAGGGGGGATATGATCTCCATGTATAATACATAAGGGGGGATATGATCTCCATGTATAATACATAATGGGGATATGACCTCCATGTATAATACATAAGGGGGGATATGATCTCCATGTATAATACATAAGGGGGGGATATCATCTCCATGTATAAAACATAAGGGGGATATGATCTCCATGTATAATACATAAGGGGGGGATATCATCTCCATGTATAATACATAAGGGGGGATATGATCACCATGTATAATACATAAGGGGGGATATGATCTCCATGTATAATACATAAGGGGGGCATGTGATCTCCATGTATATTACATAAGGGGGAAATGATCTCCATGTATAATACATAAGGGGGATATGAACTCCATGTATAATACATAAGGGGGGTATGATCTCCATGTATAATACATAAGGGGAGATATGATCTCCATGTATAATACATAAGGGGGGATATGATCTCCATGTATAATACATAAGGGGGGGATATGGTCTACATGTATAATACATAAGGGGGTTATGATCACCATGTACAATACATAAGGGGGGATATGATCTCCATGTATAACACATAAGGGGGGATATGATCTGCATGTTATTTACATAAGGGGGATATGATCTCCATGTATAATACATAAGGGGGATATGATCTCCATGTATAATACATAAGGGGGGGGATATGATCTCCATGTATAATACATAAGGGGGGATATCATCTCCATGTATAATACATAAGGGGGGGATATGATCACCATGTATAATACATAAGGGGGGGATATCATCTCCATGTATAATACATAAGGGGGGATATGATCACCATGTATAATACATAAGGGGGGATATGATCTCCATGTATAATACATAAGGGGGGCATGTGATCTCCATGTATATTACATAAGGGGGGAAATGATCTCCATGTATAATACATAAGGGGGATATGAACTCCATGTATAATACATAAGGGGGGTATGATCTCCATGTATAATACATAAGGGGAGATATGATCTCCATGTATAATACATAAGGGGGGATATGATCTCCATGTATAATACATAAGGGGGGGATATGGTCTACATGTATAATACATAAGGGGGTTATGATCACCATGTACAATACATAAGGGGGGATATGATCTCCATGTATAACACATAAGGGGGGATATGATCTGCATGTTATTTACATAAGGGGGATATGATCTCCATGTATAATACATAAGGGGGATATGATCTCCATGTATAATACATAAGGGGGGGGATATGATCTCCATGTATAATACATAAGGGGGGATATCATCTCCATGTATAATACATAAGGGGGGGATATGATCACCATGTATAATACATAAGGGGGGATATGATCTCCATGTATAATACATTAGGGGGGATATGATCTCCATGTATAATACATAAAGGGGGATATGATCTCCATGTATAATACATAAGGGGGGATATGATCTCCATGTGTAATACATAAGGGGGGGATATGATCTCCATGTATAATACATAAGGGGGGGATATGAACTCCATGTATAATACATAAGGGGGGATATGATCTCCATATACAATACACAAGGGGGGGGATTTGATCGCCATGTATAATACATAAAGGGGAGATATTATCTCCATGTATAATACATAAGGGGGGATATGATCTCCATGTATAATACATAAGGGGGGATATGATCTCCATGTATAATACATAATGGGGATATGACCTCCATGTATAATACATAAGGGGGGATATGATCTCCATGTATAATACATAAGGGGGGATATGATCACCATGTATAATACATAAGGGGGGGATGTGATCTCCATGTATAATACATAAGGGGGGATATGATCTCCATGTATAATACATAAGGGGGCAATATGATCTCCATGTATAATACATAAGGGGGGATATGATCTCCATGTATAATACATAAGGGGGATATGATCTCCATGTATAATACATAAGGGGGGATATGATCTCCATGTATAATACATAAGGGGAGATATGATCTCCATGTATAATACATAAGGGGAGATATGATCTCCATGTATAATACATAAGGGGGGATATGATCTCCATGTATAATACATAAAGCGGGATATGGTCTCCATGTATAATACATAAGGGGGATATGATCACCATGTATAATACATAAGGGGGGATATGATCTCCATGTATAATACATAAGGGGGATATGATCTGCATGTTATTTACATAAGGGGGATATGATCTCCATGTATAATACATAAGGGGGATATTATCTCTATCTATAATACATAAGGGGGGATATGATCTCCAAGTATAATACATAAGGGGGGGATATCATCTCCATGTATAAAACATAAGGGGGGATATGATCTCCATGTATAATACATAAGGGGGGGGGATATCATCTCCATGTATAATACATAAGGGGGGATATGATCACCATGTATAATACATAAGGGGGGATATGATCACCATGTATAATACATAAGGGGGGATATGATCTCCATGTATAATACATAAGGGGGGATATGATCTCCATGTATAATACATAAGGGAGGGATATGCTCTCCATGTATAATACATAAGGGGGGGATATGATCTCCATGTATAATACATAAAGGGGGATATGATCACCATGTATAATACATAAGGGGGGATATGATCTCCATGTATAATACATAAGGGGGGATATGATCTCCATGTACAATACACATGGGGGGATTTGATCGCCATGTATAATACATAAGGGGGAAATATGATCTCCATGTACAATACACAAGGGGGGGATTTGATCGCCATGTATAATACATAAAGGGGAGATATTATCTCCATGTATAATACATAAGGGGGGATATGATCTCCATGTATAATACATAAGGGGGGATATGATCTCCATGTATAATACATAATGGGGATATGACCTCCATGTATAATACATAAGGGGGGATATGATCTCCATGTATAATACATAAGGGGGGATATGATCACCATGTATAATACATAAGGGGGGGATGTGATCTCCATGTATAATACATAAGGGGGGATATGATCTCCATGTATAATACATAAGGGGGCAATATGATCTCCATGTATAATACATAAGGGGGGATATGATCTCCATGTATAATACATAAGGGGGATATGATCTCCATGTATAATACATAAGGGGGGATATGATCTCCATGTATAATACATAAGGGGAGATATGATCTCCATGTATAATACATAAGGGGAGATATGATCTCCATGTATAATACATAAGGGGGGATATGATCTCCATGTATAATACATAAGGGGGGATATGATCTCCATGTATAATACATAAAGGGGGATATGGTCTCCATGTATAATACATACGGGGGATATGATCAGCATGTATAATACATAAGGGGGGGATGTGATCTCCATGTATAATACATAAGGGGGGATATGATCTCCATGTATAATACATAAGGGGGCAATATGATCTCCATGTATAATACATAAGGGGGGATATGATCTCCATGTATAATACATAAGGGGGTTATGATCTCCATGTATAATACATTAGGGGGGATATGATCTCCATGTATAATACATAAGGGGAGATATGATCTCCATGTATAATACATAAGGGGAGATATGATCTCCATGTATAATACATAAGGGGGGATATAATCTCCATGTATAATACTTAAAGGGGGGATATGATCTCCATGTATAATACATAAGGGGGGATATGATCTCCATGTATAATACATAAGGGGGGATATGATCTCCATGTATAATACATAAAGGGGGATATGGTCTCCATGTATAATACATACGGGGGATATGATCACCATTAGAGATGAGCGAATCGAAGTAGGCAAAGTGGAATTCGAGTCGAATATTGGAAATATTGGAATTCGCGCCGAATCCGAAAAATAGCCTACTTCGGACGCGCGAATCGAAATTTTTCCTAAAATGGCGGCGGACATGTGCGGCGACGGAGCGGGGATGTCTGGGAAGGCGCGCAGACAAGGCGCGCTGACCCATAATGCATTCCTTAATGACATGTGATCGCATTAGCCAATCAGCAGCCAGGCAGCCAGCACTGTGTAATGGTCGAGCTATAAATAGCGGCCATTTTAGAATTCTTCATTTGCCTCCAGTCATTCAAGAGAGGCAGACCGCTCTGTATTAGGGACAGAGTTAGGGCCACAGAAACGTTACTTGGGGACAGAGAAACGTTACTTAGGGACAGAGAAGCATTACTCAGGGACACAGAATTGTTAATGAGGGCCACAGAATCGTTACTTAGGGCCAAAGAAACGCTAGTTAGGGCCACAGAATTGTTACTCAGGGACAGACAGAATTGTTACTGAGTGCCAGAGAATTGTTACTTAGGGCCACAGAAACGTTAGTTAGGGCCACAGAATTGTTACTCAGGGACAGACACAGAATTGTTACTGAGGGCCACAGAACTGTTACTTAGGGCCACAGAAACGTTATTAGGGCCACAGAATTGTTACTCAGGGACAGACAGAATTGTTACTGAGTGCCAGAGAATTGTTACTTAGGGCCACAGAAACGTTAGTTAGGGCCACAGAATTGTTACTCAGGGACAGACACAGAATTGTTACTGAGGGCCACAGAACTGTTACTGAGGGCCACAGAAACGTTAGTTAGGGCCACAGAATTGTTACTCAGGGACAGACACAGAATTGTTACTGAGGGCCACAGAACTGTTACTTAGGGCCACAGAAACGTTAGTTAGGGCCACAGAATTGTTACTCAGGGACAGACACAGAATTGTTACTGAGGGCCACAGAATTGTTACTTAGGGCCACAGAATTGTTACTCAGGGACAGACAGAATTGTTACTGAGTGCCAGAGAATTGTTACTTAGGGCCACAGAAACGTTACTCAGGGACACAGAATTGTTACTGAGGGCCACAGATCTGTTACTTAGGGCCACAGAAACGTTAGTTAGGGCCACAGAATTGTTACTCAGGGACAGACACAGAATTGTTACTGAGGGCCACAGAATTGTTACTTAGGGCCACAGAAACGTTACTCAGGGACACAGAATTGTTACTGAGGGCCACAGAACCGTTACTTAGGGCCACAGAATTGTTACTCAGGGACAGACACAGAATTGTTACTCAGGGACACAGAATTGTTACTGAGGGCCACAGAACCGTTTTTTAGGGCCACAGAAACGTTACTCAGGGACACAGAATTGTTACTGAGGGCCACATAACCGTTACTTAGGGCCACATAATTGTTACTCAGGGACAGACACAGAATTGTTACTGAGGGACACAGAATTGTTACTGAGGGCCACAACCGTTACTTAGGGCCACAGAATTGTTACTCAGGGACACAGAATTGTTACTGAGGGCCACAGAACCGTTACTTAGGGCCACAGAATTGTTACTCAGGGACACAGAATTGTTACTGAGGGCCACAGAACCGTTACTTAGGGCCACAGAATTGTTACTCAGGGACAGACACAGAATTGTTACTGAGGGACACAGAATTGTTACTGAGGGCCACAGAAACGTTAATCAGGGACACAGAATTGTTACTGAGGGCCACAGAATTGTTACTTAGGGCCACAGTATTGTTACTCAGGGACAGACAGAATTGTTACTGAGTGCCAGAGAATTGTTACTTAGGGCCACAGAAACATTACTCAGGGACACAGAATTGTTACTGAGGGCCACAGAACTGTTACTTAGGGCCACAGAAACGTTAGTTAGGGCCACAGAATTGTTACTCAGGGACAGACACAGAATTGTTACTGAGGGCCACAGAATTGTTACTTAGGGCCACAGAAACGTTACTCAGGGACACAGAATTGTTACTGAGGGCCACAGAACCGTTACTTAGGGCCACAGAATTGTTACTCAGGGACAGACACAGAATTGTTACTCAGGGACACAGAATTGTTACTGAGGGCCACAGAACCGTTACTTAGGGCCACAGAAACGTTACTCAGGGACACAGAATTGTTACTGAGGGCCACATAACCGTTACTTAGGGCCACATAATTGTTACTCAGGGACAGACACAGAATTGTTACTGAGGGACACAGAATTGTTACTGAGGGCCACAACCGTTACTTAGTGCCACAGAATTGTTACTCAGGGACACAGAATTGTTACTGAGGGCCACAGAACCATTACTTAGGGCCACAGAATTGTTACTCAGGGACAGACACAGAATTGTTACTGAGGGACACAGAATTGTTACTGAGGGCCACAGAAACGTTAATCAGGGACACAGAATTGTTACTGAGGGCCACAGAACCGTTACTTAGGGCCACATAAAAGTTAATCAGGGACACAGAATTGTTACTGAGGGCCACAGAACCGTTACTTAGGGCCACAGAATTGTTACTCAGGGACAGACACAGAATTGTTACTGAGGGACACAGAATTGTTACTGAGGGCCACAGAACCGTTACTTAGGGCCACAGAAACGTTAATCAGGGACACAGAATTGTTACTGAGGGCCACAGAACCGTTACTTAGGGCCACATAAACGTTAATTAGGGACACAGAATTGTTACTGAGGGCCACAGAACCGTTACTTAGGGCCACAGAATTGTTACTCATGGACAGACACAGAATTGTTTCTTGAGGGACACAGAATTGTTACTGAGGGCCACAGAACCGTTACTTAGGGCCACAGAAACGTTAATCAGGGACACAGAATTGTTACTGAGGGCCACAGAACCGTTACTTAGGGCCACGTAAACGTTAATCAGGGACAGATACAGAATTGTTACTGAGGGACACAGAATTGTTACTGAGGGACACAGAATTGTTACTGAGGGCCACAGAACCGTTACTTAGGGCCACATAATTGTTACTTAGGGACACAGAATTGTTACTGAGGGCCACAGAACCGTTACTTAGGGCCACAGAATTGTTACTTAGGGACACAGAATTGTTACTGAGGGCCACAGAACCGTTACTTAGGGCCACAGATTTGTTACTTAGGGACACAGAATTGTTACTGAGGGCCACAGAACTGTTACTTAGGGCCACAGAATTGTTACTCGGACAGACACAGAATTGTTACTCAGGGACACAAAATTGTTACTGAGGGCCACAGAACCGTTACTTAGGGCCACAGAATTGTTACTCAGGGACACAGAATTGTTACTGAGGGCCACAGAACTGTTACTTAGGGCCACAGAATTGTTACTCAGGGACACAGAATTGTTACTGAGGGCCACAGAACTGTTACTTAGGGCCACAGAAAGGTTACTCAGGGACACAGAATTGTTACTGAGGGCCACAGAACTGTTACTTAGGGCCACAGAATTGTTACTCGGACAGACACAGAATTGTTACTCAGGGACACAGAATTGTTACTGAGGGCCACAGAACCGTTACTTAGGGCCACATAAACGTTAATCAGGGACACAGAATTGTTACTAAAGGCCACAGAACCGTTACTTAGGGCCACATAATTGTTACTCAGGGACAGACACAGAATTGTTACTGAGGGACACAGAATTGTTACTGAGGGCCACAGAACCGTTACTTAGGGCCACAGAATTGTTACTCAGGGACAGACACAGAATTGTTACTCAGGGACACAGAATTGTTACTCAGGGACACAGAATCGTTGAATTAAAGAGTATGTCAGACAACATGCAGAGGAGTGGCAGAGGAGGCAATGTTTTAGGAGCGAGCAGACGTGGCAGCAGAGGAAGGGGTCGAGGCAGCACTATTCGCAGCCAGAGGCCAGTGCTCCCGGTGTCATCCAGCGGTCGTGTCTCCACCGACAACCCTGCCATCCTCGATTGGTTGGCTCGGTCGTCTTCCTCTTCCCAGGTCACCTCTGACACCTACAGCCAACGGTCGGTGGGTACGTCAGACACAACCGTTAGTTGGCATGGCCCGGGACCAAGCCCACTGAAATCACGTGTCCTCTACCTGCCCCTGTCCTTTGGTGTTCCCTCACCAAGCGAAGTATCGCATGCTGTGGGCTCAGCCCCACTGTACAGTGAGGAAGAGCTAACAGAGGGCGGTCAGGAACGGGGGGAGACATCCGCCTTTTCAGCAGCCAGGCGAAGAAGTAGTGGCGAGGAGAGTGGCTCGGTAGCCGGTCTAGAGACCGGTCTGTCTCCTGACCCAGACGCAGCCAAGGGGGCTAGTAGTGAGGCGGAGACCCTACTTGATGATGAGGAGGTTGATCGCACTTGGCAGCCTCGTCGTCATCAGGCAATTTCTTCCGCATCATCAGGAGAAGAGGGTGGCAGCTTGGCAGCGAGCAAAACAGTCGGTGGGTTGCCCAGGAGACAGCAGCAGGGTCGCAGCAGTGTCAGTGGAGCCAAACGGCCATGGAGTAGAGCACCAGCTCCACTGCAGCCTACCACCACGGCCAGTAGTGGTGCCGGTGTGCACGGAGGAAGCAGCAGTCAGCCAGTGAGGAGTATCGGGGGCAAAGTTTCCTACTCGGCGGTGTGGCAATTTTTTGTCAAGCCGCCCGAGGAAGTAAACGTAGCCGTATGTCGACTATGTGGCCAGAAAGTCAAGCGTGGCCAGGGGGCCCATGTTGGGACTACAGCGTTGCGGCAGCATATGCAGCGTCGCCATTTGGTGGCCTGGGAAAACCGTGATAAAGATACGGCGGTTCTGCCCGCCCCAGCCCCCGCTCCATCACCCGCTCCGTTACTTGCTCCGTCACCTGACGTCAATCGCCCTCCATCAGCCAGTCAAGGCTCCAACACCTCTGCTGAGGGGAGTTGTCGCTCGTTGGCATCTTCCGCTCGTTCAGATGCTCCTTCTCCTGCTACTCCTCTTCACGGATTCCGTCAGCAGTCTTTCTTGGAATCCGTTTCCAAGAGACAACAGTTTGCGAGCACGCACCCGACGGTGCAAAAGCTGAACGTCCTCCTGTCCAAGTTGCTGGTGCTGCAGTCCCTCCCTTTCCAAGTGGTGGACTCAGCACCTTTCCGAGAAATGATGGCTTGTGCCGCGCCGAGGTGGAGAGTGCCAAGCCGTCATTTCTTCGCCAAAAAGGCAGTGCCAGCCCTGCATTCACATGTGGGCCAGTCTTTGAGCATGTCGGTCTCTGCCAAAGTGCACGGCAGCGCCGACGTGTGGAGCTGTAACTACGGTCAGGGACAGTACATGTCATTTACGGCCCACTGGGTGAACGTGGTGCCGTCACAGCCGCACCAGCAACTTGGACAGGTCACGCCGCTTTTGCCTCCACGTTTGCACGTCCTTGGTCCGGCAAAGATGTCCGCCTCTACCACCTCTTCTTCCGCCGTGTCCTCAGCCGCCACCCCCGTGCCAAGTCCCATTAGCCGACCGGCATATCACATGTGCAGGGCGCAACGGTGTCACGCTGTGCTGCACCTGGTATGCCTTGGCGAACGTAGTCACACAGGGGAGGAACTTCTCAGTGTAATGAACAGAGAAATCGACAGATGGCTGTCTCCGCGCAAACTCAAAATCGGAACCATGTTGACCGACAACGGAAAGAACATGTTGTCTGCTCTGCGTCAAGGAAGGTTGTGCCATGCGCCATGCATGGCTCACGTGTTCAATCTGGTTGTCAAGCGGTTCCTAAAATCCACCATCCCACTGCAAGACATCCTTAAAATGTCACGTAAACTTTGCATGCATTTCAGCCATTCCTACACCGCAAAGCACACCCTCCTTGAGCTGCAGCGGCAGAACGGAATTGCACAGCATCGCCTGATCTGCGACGTTGCAACAAGGTGGAATTCAACCCTACACATGTTAGACCGCCTTTACGAACAGCGAAAGGCCATCACCGATTTCCTGATGTTACAAGCGGATAAAGGTACTCCCCTGTGTAACTTTGATGTCAGCCATTGGCAGCTCATGCGTGACACCTGCCGCTTGCTCAGGCCCTTTGAGGAGGCCACGCTATTCGTGAGTCGGCAGGACTATGGGATGAACGACGTCATTCCTCTGTTGCACGTCCTGGAACAAATGCTGTTAACAATGGCTGGTCAGGGTGCGGTAGACGTGGCGCACAGATCTCAACGCCACATGACCCCTGTGGGGGCAGGACAGGAAGAAGAGGAGGAGGTAGAGGAGGACATTTGTGCTCAGGAATTATTGAGTGAAATGGGTGGTTTTTCCACTCAGCGGACAGGAGTGGAGGAGCAGGAGCATCTGGTAGAGGAGGAGGAGGAGGAGACAGAGGACCCAGACGCACCGTGGCAGTATGCTGTGGAGATGGAGGCAGGGAGTCCCTCGCATTCCTTGGCACAAATGGCCCATAGCATGCTCGGTTGCTTGCGTAGCGACAGCCGAATAATAACCATCAGACAGAGGGATGACTTTTGGCTGTCCACCTTGTTGGACCCTCGCTACCGTTCAAAAATGGTGGCCTTTTTCACACCTGCTGAGAGGGAGGCCAAAATAACGTACTATAAAAACCACCTATGTAGTCAGTTGGTCTCTGCCTTTGTGCGCCAACGTCCATCCTCAGACACTGTGGGCCCTGTGCGCTCGCGTTCCGCTGCCATGGCAGCAGGGGAGGGGTGGGGTGGTAGGAGCAGTGGCAGCTCCACCAGCAGCGGCTGCCTCAGTCTGCAGTCGATGATGAGTAGCTTTCTTCACCAGCGCAGTGAGGAAACTACTAACCAGCCGCAGCAGCAGCAGCAGCAGCATCAGGTGGACCTGGAGCAGGACCTCAAACAACAGGCTTGGGCCTACTTGGACAGCACCCTGCCAACCGAGGTAGACAATCCCCTTGACTACTGGGCAACGAAACTTGACCTTTGGCCCCAACTAGCTGAATTTGCCCTTGAAAGGCTGTCATGCCCGGCCAGTAGCGTGGCATCGGAGCGCGTGTTTAGTGCGGCAGGAGGTATTGTAACTCCGCGGAGGACACGACTGTCCACCCAAAGTGTGGAAAGACTCACGTTTGTGAAAATGAATCAGGCGTGGATTAGTCTGGATTTCAAACCACCAGTTCCTGACACAACTGACTAAATCCGCCATGAATCATGCCTCAAACATGTGCCACTTTCAGGTCTCCTCACACACTGCTGGTGTGTTCAATTTTTTGACATAGGGTGCTGGCAGATTACGGGCCTCCTATAGCTGCTGCCAGGCCCCTAATCTGCCATAGGTCCCTATATACCGCCTCCTCATGCTGCTGCCAAGTCCAGAGTCTGTCATGGGTCCCTGTACGGCCTCCCATTGCTGCTGTCTCCATCGCCACACTCTGCCATGTGCCACTTTCAGGTCTCCTCACACACTGCTGGTGTGTTGAATTTTTTGACATAGGGTGCTGGCAGATTACGGGCCTCCTATAGCTGCTGCCAGGCCCCTAATCTGCCATGGGCCTCTATATACCGCCTCCTCATGCTGCTGCCAAGTCCAGAGTCTGTCATGGGTCCCTGTACGGCCTCCCATTGCTGCTGTCTCCATCGCCACACTCTGCCATGTGCCACTTTCAGGTTTCCTCACACTGCTGGTGTGTTGAATTTTTTGACATAGGGTGCTGGCAGATTACGGGCCTCCTATAGCTGCTGCCAGGCCCCTAATCTGCCATAGGCCCCTATATACCGCCTCCTCATGCTGCTGCCAAGTCCAGAGTCTGTCATGGGTCCCTGTACGGCCTCCCATTGCTGCTGTCTCCATCGCCACACTCTGCCATGTGCCACTTTCAGGTCTCCTCACACACTGCTGGTGTGTTGAATTTTTTGACATAGGGTGCTGGCAGATTACGGGCCTCCTATAGCTGCTGCCAGGCCCCTAATCTGCCATAGGCCTCTATATACCGCCTCCTCATGCTGCTGCCAGGTCCAGAGTCTCTCATGGGTCCCTGTACGGCCTCCCATTGCTGCTGTCTCCATCGCCACACTCTGCCATGTGCCACTTTCAGGTCTCCTCACACACTGCTGGTGTGTCTAATTTTTTGACATAGGGTGCTGGCAGATTACGGGCCTCCCATAGCTGCTGCCAGGCCCCTAATCTGCCATGGGCCCCTATATACCGCCTCCTCATGCTGCTGCCAAGTCCAGAGTCTGTCATGGGTCCCTGTACGGCCTCCCATTGCTGCTGTCTCCATCGCCACACTCTGCCATGTGCCACTTTCAGGTCTCCTCACACACTGCTGGTGTGTTGAATTTTTTGACATAGGGTGCTGGCAGATTACGGGCCTCCTATAGCTGCTGCCAGGCCCCTAATCTGCCATGGGCCTCTATATACCGCCTCCTCATGCTGCTGCCAAGTCCAGAGTCTGTCATGGGTCCCTGTACGGCCTCCCATTGCTGCTGTCTCCATCGCCACACTCTGCCATGTGCCACTTTCAGGTCTCCTCACACTGCTGGTGTGTTGAATTTTTTGACATAGGGTGCTGGCAGATTACGGGCCTCCTATAGCTGCTGCCAGGCCCCTAATCTGCCATAGGCCCCTATATACCGCCTCCTCATGCTGCTGCCAAGTCCAGAGTCTGTCATGGGTCCCTGTACGGCCTCCCATTGCTGCTGTCTCCATCGCCACACTCTGCCATGTGCCACTTTCAGGTCTCCTCACACACTGCTGGTGTGTTGAATTTTTTGACATAGGGTGCTGGCAGATTACGGGCCTCCTATAGCTGCTGCCAGGCCCCTAATCTGCCATAGGCCTCTATATACCGCCTCCTCATGCTGCTGCCAGGTCCAGAGTCTCTCATGGGTCCCTGTACGGCCTCCCAATGCTGCTGTCTCCATCGCCACACTCTGCCATGTGCCACTTTCAGGTCTCCTCACACACTGCTGGTGTGTTGAATTTTTTGACATAGGGTGCTGGCAGATTACGGGCCTCCCATAGCTGCTGCCAGGCCCCTAATCTGCCATGGGCCCCTATATACCGCCTCCTCATGCTGCTGCCAAGTCCAGAGTCTGTCATGGGTCCCTGTACGGCCTCCCATTGCTGCTGTCTCCATCGCCACACTCTGCCATGTGCCACTTTCAGGTCTCCTCACACACTGCTGGTGTGTTCAATTTTTTGACATAGGGTGCTGGCAGATTACGGGCCTCCTATAGCTGCTGCCAGGCCCCTAATCTGCCATGGGCCCCTATATACCGCCTCCTCATGCTGCTGCCAAGTCCAGAGTCTGTCATGGGTCCCTGTACGGCCTCCCATTGCTGCTGTCTCCATCGCCACACTCTGCCATGTGCCACTTTCAGGTCTCCTCACACACTGCTGGTGTGTTAAATTTTTTGACATAGGGTGCTGGCAGATTACGGGCCTCCTATAGCTGCTGCCAGGCCCCTAATCTGCCATAGGCCTCTATATACCGCCTCCTCATGCTGCTGCCAAGTCCAGAGTCTGTCATGGGTCCCTGTACGGCCTCCCATTGCTGCTGTCTCCATCGCCACACTCTGCCATGTGCCACTTTCAGGTCTCCTCACACTGCTGGTGTGTTGAATTTTTTGACATAGGGTGCTGGCAGATTACGGGACTCCTATAGCTGCTGCCAGGCCCCTAATCTGCCATAGGCCCCTATATACCGCCTCCTCATGCTGCTGCCAAGTCCAGAGTCTGTCATGGGTCCCTGTATGGCCTCCCATTGCTGCTGTCTCCATCGCCACACTCTGCCATGTGCCACTTTCAGGTCTCCTCACACACTGCTGGTGTGTTGAATTTTTGACATAGGGTGCTGGCAGATTACGGGCCTCCTATAGCTGCTGCCAGGCCCCTAATCTGCCATAGGCCCCTATATACCGCCTCCTCATGCTGCTGCCAAGTCCAGAGTCTGTCATGGGTCCCTGTACGGCCTCCCATTGCTGCTGTCTCCATCGCCACACTCTGCCATGTGCCACTTTCAGGTCTCCTCACACACTGCTGGTGTGTTGAATTTTTTGACATAGGGTGCTGGCAGATTACGGGCCTCCTATAGCTGCTGCCAGGCCCCTAATCTGCCATGGGCCTCTATATACCGCCTCCTCATGCTGCTGCCAAGTCCAGAGTCTGTCATGGGTCCCTGTACGGCCTCCCATTGCTGCTGTCTCCATCGCCACACTCTGCCATGTGCCACTTTCAGGTCTCCTCACACTGCTGGTGTGTTGAATTTTTTGACATAGGGTGCTGGCAGATTACGGGCCCCTATAGCTGCTGCCAGGCCCCTAATCTGCCATAGGCCCCTATATACCGCCTCCTCATGCTGCTGCCAAGTCCAGAGTCTGTCATGGGTCCCTGTACGGCCTCCCATTGCTGCTGTCTCCATCGCCACACTCTGCCATGTGCCACTTTCAGGTCTCCTCACACTGCTGGTGTGTTGAATTTTTTGACATAGGGTGCTGGCAGATTACGGGCCTCCCATAGCTGCTGCCAGGCCCCTAATCTGCCATGGGCCCCTATACCGACTCCTCATGCTGTGACGTTGCAACAAGGTGGAATTCAACCCTACATATGTTAGACCGCCTTTACGAACAGCAAAAGGCCATCACAGATTTCCTGATGTTAAAAGCGGATAAAGGTACTCCCTGTGTAACTTAGATGTCAGCCATTGGCAGCTCATGCGTGACACCTGCGCTTGCTCAGGCCCTTTGAGGAGGCCACGCTATTCGTGAGTCGGCAGGACTATGGGATGAACGACGTCATTCCTCTGTTGCACGTCCTGGAACAAATGCTGTTAACAATGGCTGGTCAGGGTGCGGTAGACGTGGCGCACAGATCTCAACGCCACATGACCCCTGTGGGGGCAGGACAGGAAGAAGAGGAGGAGGTAGAGGAGGACATTGGTGCTCAGGAATTATTGAGTGAAATGGGTGGTTTTTCCACTCAGCGGACAGGAGTGGAGGAGCAGGAGCATCTGGTAGAGGAGGAGGAAGAGGAGACAGAGGACCCAGACGCACCGTGGCAGTATGCTGTGGAGATGGAGGCAGGGAGTCCCTCGCATTCCTTGGCACAAATGGCCCATAGCATGCTCGGTTGCTTGCGTAGCGACAGCCGAATAATAACCATCAGACAGAGGGATGACTTTTGGCTGTCCACCTTGTTGGACCCTCGCTACCGTTCAAAAATGGTGGCCTTTTTCACACCTGCTGAGAGGGAGGCCAAAATAACGTACTATAAAAACCACCTATGTAGTCAGCTGGTCTCTGCCTGTCTGCGCCAACGTCCATCCTCAGACACTGTGGGCCCTGTGCGCTCGCGTTCCGCTGCCATGGCAGCAGGGGAGGGGTGGGGTGGTAGGAGCAGTGGCAGCTCCACCAGCAGCGGCTGCCTCAGTCTGCAGTCGATGATGAGTAGCTTTCTTCACCAGCGCAGTGAGGAAACTACTAACCAGCCGCAGCAGCAGCAGCATCAGGTGGACCTGGAGCAGGACCTCAAACAACAGGCTTAGGCCTACTTGGACAGCACCCTGCCAACCGAGGTAGACAATCCCCTTGACTACTGGGCAACGAAACTTGACCTTTGGCCCCAACTAGCTGAATTTGCCCTTGAAAGGCTGTCATGCCCGGCCAGTAGCGTGGCATCGGAGCGCGTGTTTAGTGCGGCAGGAGGTATTGCAACTCCGCGGAGGACACGACTGTCCACCCAAAGTGTGGAGAGACTCACGTTTGTGAAAATGAATCAGGCGTGGATTAGTCTGGATTTCAAACCACCAGTTCCTGACACAACTGACTAAATCCGCCATGAATCATGCCCCAAACATGTGCCACTTTCAGGTCTCCTCACACTGCTGGTGTGTTCCATTTTTTGTCATAGGGTGCTGGCAGATTACGGGCCTCCCATAGCTGCTGCCAGGCCCCTAATCTGCCATGGGCCCCTATACCGCCTCCTCATGCTGCTGCCAAGTCCAGAGTCTCTCATGGGTCCCTGTACGGCCTCCCATTGCTGCTGTCTCCATCGCCACACTCTGCCATGTGCCACTTTCAGGTCTCCTCACACTGCTGGTGTGTTCCATTTTTTGTCATAGGGTGCTGGCAGATTACGGGCCTCCCATAGCTGCTGCCAGGCCCCTAATCTGCCATGGGCCCCTATACCGCCTCCTCATGCTGCTTCCAGGTCCAGAGTCTCTCATGGGTCCCTGTACGGCCTCCCATTGCTGCTGTCTCCATCGCCACACTCTGCCATGTGCCACTTTCAGGTCTCCTCACACTGCTGGTGGGTTCCATTTTTTGTCATAGGGTGCTGGCAGATTACGGGCCTCCCATAGCTGCTGCCAGGCCCCTAATCTGCCATGGGCCCCCGTACCGACTCCTCATGCTGCTGCCAGGCCCGTAATCTGTCATGGGCCCCTGTTGTCGCTTGTTGGCATATTCCGCTCGTTCAGATGCTCCTTCTCCTGCTACTCCTCTTCACGGATTCCGTCAGCAGTCTTTCTTGGAATCCGTTTCCAAGAGACAACAGTTTGCGAGCACGCACCCGACGGTGCAGAAGCTGAACGTCCTCCTGTCCAAGTTGCTGCTGCCAGGCTCGTAATCTGTCATGCGCCCCTGTACCGCCTCCTCATGCTGCTGCCAGGTCCAGAGTGTGTCATGGGCCCCGTACCGACTCCTCATGCTGCTGCCAGGCCCGTAATCTGTCATGGGCCCCTGTACCGCCTCCCCATGCTGCTGCCAGGTCCAGAGTGTGTCATGGGTCCCTGTACGGCCTCCCATTCCTGCTGCCAGGCCCGTAATCTGCCATGGGCCCCCGTACCGACTCCTCATGCTGCTGCCAGGCCCGTAATCTGTCATGGGCCCCTGTACAGCCTCCTCATGCTGCTGCCAGGTCCAGAGTGTGTCATGGGTCCCTGTACGGCCTCCCATTGCTGCTGTCTCTATCGCCACACTCTGCCATGTGCCACTTTCAGGTCTCCTCACACTGCTGGTGGTTTCCATTTTTGTCATAGGGTGCTGTATGGCCTCCCATTGCTGCTGCCTCCACCGCCACACTGTGGCTCCACACTCTGGTTTTGGCCCCGTGACTGCCCAAATGAGTGAAGAGTGCGGTGATTCTAAGATCGACGGCACTCATCTGCATGTCATACTGACTGACAGTATTATTTCTCTTCCCCAGCAGACTCCAAGGGCATTTAAATTAAAGGTACAGTGTTGTGCACTAATATTAAGTCTCTCTGAAGCCTAGAAACACCCTTTTTTAAGTTAAATTCACAGCGAATATATTCGACTCGAATCGAAATTTTTCCACTAATTCGCCGAATCAGTCGAATCGAATTTTTGAATACTTCGCTCATCTCTAATCACCATGTATAATACATAAGGGGGGATATGATCTCCATGTATAATACATAAGGGGGATATGATCTGCATGTTATTTACATAAGGGGGATATGGTCTCCATGTATAATACATAAGGGGGATATGATCTCTATCTATAATACATAAGGGGGGATATGATCTCCTTGTATAATACATAAGGGGGGGATATCATCTCCATGTATAAAACATAAGGGGGGATATGATCTCCATGTATAATACATAAGGGGGGGATATGATCTCCATGTATAATACATAAGGGGGGATATGATCACGATGTATAATACATAAGAGGGATATGATCTCCATGTATAATACATAAGGGGGGATATGATCTCCATGTATAAAACATAAGGGGGGGATATGATCTCCATGTATAATACATAAGGGGGATATGATCTCCATGTATAATACATAAGGGGGGATATGATCACCATGTATAATACATAAGGGGGGATATGATCTCCATGTATAATACATAAGGGGGGGATATGCTCTCCATGTATAATACATAAGGGGGGGATATGATCTCCATGTATAATACATAAGGGGGATATGATCTCCATGTATAATACATAGGGGGGGATATGATCTCCATGTATAATACATAAGGGGGGATATGATCTCCATGTATAATACATAAGGGGGGATATGATCTCCATGTATAATACATAAGGGGGATATGATCTCCATGTATAATACATAAGGGGGGATATGATCTCCATGTATAATACATAAGGGGAGATATGATCTCCATGTATAATACATAAAAGGAGATATGATCTCCATGTATAATACATAAGGGGGGATATGATCTCCATGTATAATACATAAAGTGGGATATGATCTCCATGTATAATACATAAAGGGGGATATGGTCTCCATGTATAATACATACGGGGGATATGATCACCATGTATAATACATAAGGGGGGATATGATCTCCATGTATAATACATAAGGGGGATATGATCTGCATGTTATTTACATAAGGGGGATATGGTCTCCATGTATAATACATAAGGGGGATATGATCTCTATCTATAATACATAAGGGGGGATATGATCTCCATGTATAATACATAAGGGGGGGATATCATCTCCATGTATAAAACATAAGGGGGGATATGATCTCCATGTATAATACATAAGGGGGGGATATCATCTCCATGTATAATACATAAGGGGGGATATGATCACGATGTATAATACATAAGGGGGATATGATCTCTATGTATAATACATAAGGGGGGATATGTTCTCCATGTATAAAACATAAGGGGGGGATATGATCTCCATGTATAATACATAAGGGGGATATGATCTCCATGTATAATACATAAGGGGGATATGATCACCATGTATAATACATAAGGGGGGATATGATCTCCATGTATAATACATAAGGGGGGGATATGCTCTCCATGTATAATACATAAGGGGGGGATATGATCTCCATGTATAATACATAAGGGGGATATGATCTCCATGTATAATACATAAGGGGGGATATGATCTCCATGTATAATACATAAGGGGGGATATGATCTCCATGTACAATACACAAGGGGGGATTTGATCGCCATGTATAATACATAAGGGGGAAATATGATCTCCATGTATAATACATAAGGGGGGATATGATCTCCATGTATAATACATAAGGGGGGATATGATCTCCATGTATAATACATAAGGGGGGATATGATCACCATGTATAATACATAAGGGGGATATGATCTCCATGTATAATACATAAGGGGAGATATGATCTCCATGTACAATACACAAGGGGGGATTTGATCGCCATGTATAATACATAAGGGGGAAATATGATCTCCATGTATAATACAAAAGGGGGATATGATCTCCATGTACAATACACAAGGGGGGGATTTGATCGCCATGTATAATACATAAGGGGGAGATATGATCTCCATGTATAATACATAAGGGGGGATATGATCTCCATGTATAATAAATAAGGGGGGGATATGATCTCCATGTATAATACATAGGGGGGGATATGATCACCATGTATAATACATAAGGGGGATATGCTCTCCATGTATAATACATAAGGGGGGATATGATCTCTATGTATAATACATAAGGGGGGGATATGATCTCCATGTATAATACATAAGGGGGGATATGATCTCCATGTATAATACATATGGGGGGGATATGATCTCCATGTATAATACATAAGGGGGGATATGATCTCCATGATTAATCCATAAGGGGGGGATATGATCTCCATGTATAATACATAAGGGGGGATATGATCTCCATGTATAATACATAAGGGGGGGGGATATGATCACCATGTATAATACATAAGGGGGATATGATCTCCATGTATAATACATAAGGGGGATATGATCTCCATGTACAATACACAAGGGGGGGATTTGATCGCCATGTATAATACATAAGGGGGAGATATGATCTCCATGTATAATACATAAGGGGGGATATGATCTCCATGTATAATAAATAAGGGGGGGATATGATCTCCATGTATAATACATAGGGGGGGATATGATCACCATGTATAATACATAAGGGGGATATGCTCTCCATGTATAATACATAAGGGGGGATATGATCTCTATGTATAATACATAAGGGGGGGATATGATCTCCATGTATAATACATAAGGGGGGATATGATCTCCATGTATAATACATATGGGGGGGATATGATCTCCATGTATAATACATAAGGGGGGATATGATCTCCATGTATAATCCATAAGGGGGGGATATGATCTCCATGTATAATACATAAGGGGGGATATGATCTCCATGTATAATACATAAGGGGGGGGGATATGATCACCATGTATAATACATAAGGGGGATATGATCTCCATGTATAATACATAAGGGGGGATATGATCTCCATGTATAATACATAAGGGGGGGATATGATCTCCATGTATAATACATAAGGGGGGGATATGATCTCCATGTATAATACATAAGAGGGGATATGATCTCCATGTATAATACATAAGGGCGGATATGATCTCCATGTATAATACATAAGGGGGATATGATCTCCATGTACAATACACAAGGAAGGGATTTGATCGCCATGTATAATACATAAGGGGGAGATATGATCTCCATGTATAATACATAAGGGGGGATATGATCTCCATGTATAATAAATAAGGGGGGGGATATGATCTCCATGTATAATACATAAGGGGGGATATGACCACCATGTATAATACATAAGGGGGATATGCTCTCCATGTATAATACATAAGGGGGGATATGATCTCCATGTATAATACATAAGGGGGGGATATGATCTCCATGTATAATACATAAGGGGGGATATGATCTCCATGTATAATACATAAGGGGGGATATGATCTCCATGTATAATACATAAGGGGGGATATGATCTCCATGTAAAATACATAAGGGGGGGGGATATGATCTCCATGTATAATACATAAGGGGGGATATGATCTCCATGTATAATAAATAAGAGGGGGGATATGATCTCCATGTATAATACATAAGGGGGGATATGATCACCATGTATAATACATAAGGGGGATATGCTCTCCATGTATAATACATAAGGGGGGATATGATCTCCATGTATAATACATAAGGGGGGAAATGATCTCCATGTATAATACATAAGGGGGGATATGATCTCCATGTATAATACATATGGGGGGGATATGATCTCCATGTATAATACATAAGGGGGGATATGATCTCCATGTATAATCCATAAGGGGGGGATATGATCTCCATGTATAATACATAAGGGGGGATATGATCTCCATGTATAATACATAAGGGGGGGGGGGATATGATCACCATGTATAATACATAAGGGGGGATATGATCTCCATGTATAATACATAAGGGGGGATATGATCTCCATGTATAAAACATAAGGGGGGGATATGATCTCCATGTATAATACATAAGGGGGGGATATGATCTCCATGTATAATACATAAGGGCGGATATGATCTCCATGTATAATTCATAAGGGGGGGATATGATCTCCATGCATAATACATAAGGGGGATATGATCTCCATGTACAATACACAAGGGGGGGATTTGATCGCCATGTATAATACATAAGGGGGAGATATGATCTCCATGTATAATACATAAGGGGGGATATGATCTCCATGTATAATAAATAAGGGGGGGATATGATCTCCATGTATAATACATAAGGGGGGATATGATCACCATGTATAATACATAAGGGGGATATGCTCTCCATGTATAATACATAAGGGGGGATATGATCTCCATGTATAATACATAAGGGGGGGATATGATCTCCATGTATAATACATAAGGGGGGATATGATCTCCATGTATAATACATAAGGGGGGATATGATCTCCATGTATAATACATAAGGGGGGATATGATCTCCATGTAAAATACATAAGGGGGGGGATATGATCTCCATGTACAATACATAAGGGGGGATATGATCTCCATGTACAATACACAAGGGGGGGATTTTATCGCCATGTATAATACATAAGGGGGGATATGATCTCCATGTAAAATACATAAGGGGGGGGATATGATCTCCATGTACAATACATAAGGGGGGATATGATCTCCATGTACAATACACAAGGGGGGGATTTGATCGCCATGTATAATACATAAGGGGGAGATATGATCTCCATGTTTAATACATAAGGGGGGATATGATCTCCATGTATAATACATAAGGGGGGGATATGATCTCCATGTATAATACATAAGGGGGGGATATGATCTCTATGTATAATACATACGGGGAATATGATCACCATGTATAATACATAAGGGGGGTATGATCTCCATGTATAATACATAAGGGGGGGATATGATCTCCATGTATAATACATAAGGGGGGATATGATCTCCATGTATAATACATAAGGGGGGGGGGGATATGATCTCCATGTATAATACATTACGGGGGATATGATCTCCATGTACAATACACAAGGGGGGGATTTGATCGCCATGTATAATACATTAGGGGGAGATATGATCTCCATGTATAATACATAAGGGGGAGATATGATCTCCATGTATAATACATGAGGGGGGATATGATCTCCATATATAATCCATAAGGGGGGGATATGATCTCCATATATAATACATAAGGGGGGGATATGATCTCCATGTATAATACATAAGGGGGGATATGTTCTCCATGTATAATACATACGGGGAATATGATCACCATGTATAATACATAAGGGGGGATATGATCTCCATATATATATACATAAGGGGGATATGATCTCCATGTATAATACATAAGGGGGGATATGATCTCCATGTATAATACATAAGGGGGATATGATCTCCATGTATAATACATAAGGGGGATATGATCTCCATGTATAATACATAAGGGGGGATATGATCTCCATGTATAATACATAAGGGGGGATATGATCTCCATGTATAATACATAATGGGGGGGATATGATCTCCATGTATGATACATACGGGGAATATGATCACCATGTATAATACATAAGGGGGGTATGATCTCCATGTATAATACATGAGGGGGGATATGATCTCCATGTATAATACATAAGGGGGGATATGATCTCCATGTATAATACATAAGGGGGGGGATATGATCTCCATGTATAATACATAAGGGGGGATATCATCTCCATGTACAATACACAAGGGGGGGATTTGATCGCCATGTATAATACATAAGGGGGAGATATGATCTCCATGTATAATACATAAGGGGGAGATATGATCTCCATGTATAATACATAAGGGGGGGATATGATCTCCATGTATAATACATAAGGGGGGGATATGATCTCCATGTATAATACATACGGGGAATATGATCACCATGTATAATACATAAGGTTGGTATGATCTCCATGTATATATACATAAGGGGGATATGATCTCCATGTATAATACATAAGGGGGGATATGATCTCCATGTATAATACATAAGGGGGGATATGATCTCCATGTATAATACATAAGGGGGGATATGATCTCCATGTATAATACATAAGGGGGGATATGATCTCCATGTATAATAAATAAGGGGGGATATGATCTCCATGTACAATACACAAGGGGGGGATTTGATCGCCATGTATAATACATAAGGGAGAGATATGATCTCCATGTATAATACTTAAGGGGGGATATGATCTCCATGTATAATACATAAGGGGGGGATATGATCTCCTTGTATAATACATATGGGGAATATGATTACCATGTATAATACATAAGGGGGGGGGGATATGATCTCCATGTATAATACATAAGGGGGGATATGATCTCCATGTATAATACATAAGGGGGATATGATCTCCATGTATAATACATAAGGGGGGATATGATCTCCATGTATAATACATAAGGGGGGATATGATCTCCATGTATAATACATAAGGGGGGGGATATGATCTCCATGTATAATACATAAGGGGGGATATGATCTCCATGTACAATACACAAGGGGGGGATTTGATCGCCATGTAATATACATAAGGGGGGATATGATCTCCATGTATAATACATAAGGGGGGGATATGATCTCCATGTATAATACATACGGGGAATATGATCACCATGTATAGTACATAAGGGGGGTATGATCTCCATGTATAATACATAAGGGGGGGATATGATCTCCATGTATAATACATACGGGGAATATGATCACCATGTATAGTACATAAGGGGGGTATGATCTCCATGTATAATACATAAGGGGGGGATATGATCTCCATGTATAATACATAAGGGGGGATATGATCTCCATGTATAATACATAAGGGGGGGATATGATCTACATGTATAATACATAAGGGGGGAATATGATCTCCATGTATAATACATAAGGGGGGATATGATCTCAATGTATAATACATACGGGGAATATGATCACCATGTATAATACATAAGGGGGGATATGATCTCCATGTATAATACATAAGGGGGGATATGATCTCCATGTATAATACATAAGGGGGGATATGATCTCCATGTATAATACATAAGGGGGATATGATCTCCATGTATAATACATAAGGGGGATATGATCTCCATGTATAATACATAAGGGGGGGATATGATCTCCATGTATAATACATAAGGGGGGATATGATCTCCATGTTTAATAAATAAGGGGGAATATGGTCTCCATGTATAATACATAAGGGGGGATATGATCACCATGTATAATACATAAGGGGGTATATGATCTCCATGTATTATACATAAGGGGGGATATGATCTGCATGTTATTTACATAAGGGGGATATGATCTCCATGTATAATACATAAGGGGGATATGATCTCCATATATAATACATAAGGGGGGATATGATCTCCAGGTATAATATATAAGGGGGGGATATGATCTCCAGGTATAATATATAAGGGGGGTATATGATCTCCATGTATAATACATAAGGGGGGATATGATCTCCATGTATAATACATAAGGGGGGGATATGATCTCCGTGTATAATATATAAGGGGGGATATGATCTCCATGTATAATACATAAGGGGGGGATATGATCTCCATGTATAATACATAAGGGGGGATATGATCTCCATGTATAATACATAAGGGGGGGATATGATCACCATGTATAATACATAAGGGGGGATATGATCTCCATGTATAATACATAAGGGGGGATATGATCTCCATGTATAATACATATGGGGAATATGATCACCATGTATAATACATAAGGGGGGTATGATCTCCATGTATAATACATAAGGGGGGGATTATGATCTCCATGTATAATACATAAGGGGGGATATGATCACCATGTATAATACAAAAGGGGGGATATGATCTCCATGTATAATACATAAGGGGGGATATGATCTCTATGTATAATACATAAGGGGGGATATGATCTCCATGTATAATACATAAGGGGGGGTATGATCTCCATGTATATTACATAAGGGGGGGTATGATCTCCATGTACAATACATAAGGGGGGATATGATCTCCATGTACAATACACAAGGGGGGGATTTGATCGCCATGTATAATACATAAGGGGGAGATATGATCTCCATGTATAATACATAAGGGGGGATATGATCTCCATGTATAATACATAAGGGGGGGATATGATCTCCATGTATAATATATACGGGGAATATGATCACCATGTATAGTACATAAGGGGGGTATGATCTCCATGTATAATACATAAGGGGGGGATATGATCTCCATGTATAATACATACGGGGAATATGATCACCATGTATAGTACATAAGGGGGGTATGATCTCCATGTATAATACATAAGGGGGGGATATGATCTCCATGTATAATACATAAGGGGGGATATGATCTCCATGTATAATACATAAGGGGGGGATATGATCTACATGTATAATACATAAGGGGGGAATATGATCTCCATGTATAATACATAAGGGGGGATATGATCTCAATGTATAATACATACGGGGAATATGATCACCATGTATAATACATAAGGGGGGATATTATCTCCATGTATAATACATAAGGGGGGATATGATCTCCATGTATAATACATAAGGGGGGATATGATCTCCATGTATAATACATAAGGGGGATATGATCTCCATGTATAATACATAAGGGGGATATGATCTCCATGTATAATACATAAGGGGGGGATATGATCTCCATGTATAATACATAAGGGGGGATATGATCTCCATGTTTAATAAATAAGGGGGAATATGGTCTCCATGTATAATACATAAGGGGGGATATGATCACCATGTATAATACATAAGGGGGGATATGATCTCCATGTATTATACATAAGGGGGGATATGATCTGCATGTTATTTACATAAGGGGGATATGATCTCCATATATAATACATAAGGGGGGATATGATCTCCAGGTATAATATATAAGGGGGGGATATGATCTCCAGGTATAATATATAAGGGGGGTATATGATCTCCATGTATAATACATAAGGGGGGATATGATCTCCATGTATAATACATAAGGGGGGGATATGATCTCCGTGTATAATATATAAGGGGGGATATGATCTCCATGTATAATACATAAGGGGGGATATGATCTCCATGTATAATACATAAGGGGGGATATGATCTCCATGTATAATACATAAGGGGGGGGGATATGATCACCATGTATAATACATAAGGGGGGATATGATCTCCATGTATAATACATAAGGGGGGATATGATCTCCATGTATAATACATATGGGGAATATGATCACCATGTATAATACATAAGGGGGGTATGATCTCCATGTATAATACATAAGGGGGGGATATGATCTCCATGTATAATACATAAGGGGGATATGATCTCCATGTATAATACATAAGGGGGGATATGATCTCCATGTATAATACATAAGGGGGATATGATCTCCATGTATAATACATAAGGGGGGATATGATCTCCATGTATAATACATAAGGGGGGATATGATCTCCATGTATAATACATACGGGGAATATGATCACCATGTATAATACATAAGGGGGGTATGATCTCCATGTATAATACATAAGGGGGGGGGGGATATGATCTCCATGTATAATACATAAGGGGGGATATGTTCCTATGTATAATACATAAGGGGGGGGATATGATCTCCATGTATAATACATAAGGGGGATATGATCTCCATATATATATACATAAGGGGATATGATCTCCATGTATAATACATAAGGGGGGATATGATCTCCATGTATAATACATAAGGGGGATATGATCTCCATGTATAATACATAAGGGGGATATGATCTCCATGTATAATACATAAGGGGGGATATGATCTCCATGTATAATACATAAGGGGGGATATGATCTCCATGTATAATACATAAGGGGGGGGATATGATCTCCATGTATGATACATACGGGGAATATGATCACCATGTATAATACATAAGGGGGGTATGATCTCCATGTATAATACATGAGGGGGGATATGATCTCCATGTATAATACATAAGGGGGGATATGATCTCCATGTATAATACATAAGGGGGGATATGATCTCCATGTATAATACATAAGGGGGGGGATATGATCTCCATGTATAATACATAAGGGGGGATATCATCTCCATGTACAATACACAAGGGGGGGATTTGATCGCCATGTATAATACATAAGGGGGAGATATGATCTCCATGTATAATACATAAGGGGGAGATATGATCTCCATGTATAATACATAAGGGGGGATATGATCTCCATGTATAATACATAAGGGGGGGATATGATCTCCATGTATAATACATAAGGGGGGGATATGATCTCCATGTATAATACATACGGGGAATATGATCACCATGTATAATACATAAGGTTGGTATGATCTCCATGTATATATACATAAGGGGGATATGATCTCCATGTATAATACATAAGGGGGGATATGATCTCCATGTATAATACATAAGGGGGGATATGATCTCCATGTATAATACATAAGGGGGTTATGATCTCCATGTATAATACATAAGGGGGGATATGATCTCCATGTATAATAAATAAGGGGGGATATGATCTCCATGTACAATACACAAGGGGGGGATTTGATCGCCATGTATAATACATAAGGGAGAGATATGATCTCCATGTATAATACTTAAGGGGGGATATGATCTCCATGTATAATACATAAGGGGGATATGATCTCCATGTATAATACATAAGGGGGGGATATGATCTCCTTGTATAATACATATGGGGAATATGATTACCATGTATAATACATAAGGGGGGGGATATGATCTCCATGTATAATACATAAGGGGGGATATGATCTCCATGTATAATACATAAGGGGGATATGATCTCCATGTATAATACATAAGGGGGGATATGATCTCCATGTATAATACATAAGGGGGGATATGATCTCCATGTATAATACATAAGGGGGGGGATATGATCTCCATGTATAATACATAAGGGGGGATATGATCTCCATGTACAATACACAAGGGGGGGATTTGATCGCCATGTAATATACATAAGGGGGGATATGATCTCCATGTATAATACATAAGGGGGGGGATATGATCTACATGTATAATACATACGGGGAATATGATCACCATATATAGTACATAAGGGGGGTATGATCTCCATGTATAATACATAAGGGGGGGATATGATCTCCATGTATAATACATACGGGGAATATGATCACCATGTATAGTACATAAGGGGGGTATGATCTCCATGTATAATACATAAGGGGGGGATATGATCTCCATGTATAATACATAAGGGGGGATATGATCTCCATGTATAATACATAAGGGGGGGATATGATCTACATGTATAATACATAAGGGGGGAATATGATCTCCATGTATAATACATAAGGGGGGATATGATCACCATGTATAATACATAAGGGGGGATATGATCTCCATGTATTATACATAAGGGGGGATATGATCTGCATGTTATTTACATAAGGGGGATATGATCTCCATGTATAATACATAAGGGGGATATGATCTCCATATATAATACATAAGGGGGGATATGATCTCCAGGTATAATATATAAGGGGGGGATATGATCTCCAGGTATAATATATAAGGGGGGTATATGATCTCCATGTATAATACATAAGGGGGGATATGATCTCCATGTATAATACATAAGGGGGGGATATGATCTCCGTGTATAATATATAAGGGGGGATATGATCTCCATGTATAATACATAAGGGGGGGATATGATCTCCATGTATAATACATAAGGGGGGATATGATCTCCATGTATAATACATAAGGGGAGGGATATGATCACCATGTATAATACATAAGGGGGGATATGATCTCCATGTATAATACATAAGGGGGGATATGATCTCCATGTATAATACATATGGGGAATATGATCACCATGTATAATACATAAGGGGGGTATGATCTCCATGTATAATACATAAGGGGGGGATATGATCTCCATGTATAATACATAAGGGGGGATATGATCACCATGTATAATACAAAAGGGGGGATATGATCTCCATGTATAATACATAAGGGGGGATATGATCTCTATGTATAATACATAAGGGGGGATATGATCTCCATGTATAATACATAAGGGGGGGTATGATCTCCATGTATAATACATAAGGGGGGGTATGATCTCCATGTACAATACATAAGGGGGGATATGATCTCCATGTACAATACACAAGGGGGGGATTTGATCGCCATGTATAATACATAAGGGGGAGATATGATCTCCATGTATAATACATAAGGGGGGATATGATCTCCATGTATAATACATAAGGGGGGGATATGATCTCCATGTATAATATATACGGGGAATATGATCACCATGTATAGTACATAAGGGGGGTATGATCTCCATGTATAATACATAAGGGGGGGATATGATCTCCATGTATAATACATACGGGGAATATGATCACCATGTATAGCACATAAGGGGGGTATGATCTCCATGTATAATACATAAGGGGGGGATATGATCTCCATGTATAATACATAAGGGGGGATATGATCTCCATGTATAATACATAAGGGGGGGATATGATCTACATGTATAATACATAAGGGGGGAATATGATCTCCATGTATAATACATAAGGGGGGATATGATCTCAATGTATAATACATACGGGGAATATGATCACCATGTATAATACATAAGGGGGGATATGATCTCCATGTATAATACATAAGGGGGGATATGATCTCCATGTATAATACATAAGGGGGGATATGATCTCCATGTATAATACATAAGGGGGATATGATCTCCATGTATAATACATAAGGGGGATATGATCTCCATGTATAATACATAAGGGGGGGATATGATCTCCATGTATAATACATAAGGGGGGATATGATCTCCATGTTTAATAAATAAGGGGGAATATGGTCTCCATGTATAATACATAAGGGGGGATATGATCACCATGTATAATACATAAGGGGGGATATGATCTCCATGTATTATACATAAGGGGGGATATGATCTGCATGTTATTTACATAAGGGGGATATGATCTCCATGTATAATACATAAGGGCGATATGATCTCCATATATAATACATAAGGGGGGATATGTTCTCCAGGTATAATATATAAGGGGGGGATATGATCTCCAGGTATAATATATAAGGGGGGTATATGATCTCCATGTATAATACATAAGGGGGGATATGATCTCCATGTATAATACATAAGGGGGGGATATGATCTCCGTGTATAATATATAAGGGGGGATATGATCTCCATGTATAATACATAAGGGGGGGATATGATCTCCATGTATAATACATAAGGGGGGATATGATCTCCATGTATAATACATAAGGGGGGGATATGATCACCATGTATAATACATAAGGGGGGATATGATCTCCATGTATAATACATAAGGGGGGATATGATCTCCATGTATAATACATATGGGGAATATGATCACCATGTATAATACATAAGGGGGGTATGATCTCCATGTATAATACATAAGGGGGGGATATGATCTCCATGTATAATACATAAGGGGGATATGATCTCCATGTATAATACATAAGGGGGGATATGATCTCCATGTATAATACATAAGGGGGATATGATCTCCATGTATAATACATAAGGGGGGATATGATCTCCATGTATAATACATAAGGGGGGATATGATCTCCATGTATAATACATACGGGGAATATGATCACCATGTATAATACATAAGGGGGGTATGATCTCCATGTATAATACATAAGGGGGGGGGGATATGATCTCCATGTATAATACATAAGGGGGGATATGTTCTCCATGTATAATACATAAGGGGGGGATATGATCTCCATGTATAATACATAAGGGGGATATGATCTCCATGTATAATACATAAGGGGGATATGATCTCCATGTATAATACATAAGGGGGGATATGATCTCCATGTAAAATACATAAGGGGGGATATGATCTCCATGTATAATACATAAGGGGGGATATGATCTCCATGTATAATACATAAGGGGGGGATATGATCTCCATGTATAATACATACGGGGAATATGATCACCATGTATAATACATAAGGGGGGATATGATCTCCATGTACAATACACAAGGGGGGGATTTGATCGCCATGTATAATACATAAGGGGGAGATATGATCTCCATGTATAATACATAAGGGGGAGATATGATCTCCATGTATAATACATAAGGGGGGATATGATCTCCATGTATAATACATAAGGGGAGGATATGATCTCCATGTATAATACATAAGGGGGGATATGATCTCCATGAATAATACATACGGGGAATATGATCACCATGTATAATACATAAGGGGGGTATGATCTCCATGTATATATACATAAGGGGGATATGATCTCCATGTATAATACATAAGGGGGGATATGATCTCCATGTATAATACATAAGGGGGGATATGATGTCCATGTATAATACATAAGGGGGATATGATCTCCATGTATAATACATAAGGGGGGATATGATCTCCATGTATAATACATAAGGGGGGATATGATCTCCATGTATAATACATAAGGGGGGATATGGTCTCGATGTATTATAAAAAAGGGGGATATGATCTCCATGTATAATACATAAGGGGGATATGATCTCCATGTATAATACATAAGGGGGGGATATGATCTCCATGTATAATACATACGGGGAATATGATCACCATGTATAATACATAAGGGGGGATATGATCTCCATGTACAATACACAAGGGGGGGATTTGATCGCCATGTATAATACATAAGGGGGAGATATGATCTCCATGTATAATACATAAGGGGGAGATATGATCTCCATGTATAATACATAAGGGGGGATATGATCTCCATGTATAATACATAAGGGGGGGATATGATCTCCATGTATAATACATAAGGGGGGATATGATCTCCATGAATAATACATACGGGGAATATGATCACCATGTATAATACATAAGGGGGGTATGATCTCCATGTATATATACATAAGGGGGATATGATCTCCATGTATAATACATAAGGGGGGATATGATCTCCATGTATAATACATAAGGGGGGATATGATGTCCATGTATAATACATAAGGGGGATATGATCTCCATGTATAATACATAAGGGGGGATATGATCTCCATGTATAATACATAAGGGGGGATATGATCTCCATGTATAATACATAAGGGGGGATATGGTCTCGATGTATTATAAAAAAGGGGGATATGATCTCCATGTATAATACATAAGGGGGGGATATGATCTCCATGTATAATACATAAGGGGGATATGATCTCCATGTATAATACATTAGGGGGGATATGATCTCCATGTATAATACATAAGGGGGGATATGATCTCCATGTATAATACATAAGGGGGGATATGATCTCCATGTATAATACATAAGGGGGGGATATGATCTCCATGTATAACACATAAGGGGGGATATGATCTACATGTATAATACATAAGGGGGGGATATGATCTCCATGTATAATACATAAGTGGGGATATGATCTCCATGTACAATACACAAGGGGGGGATTTGATCGCCATGTATAATACATAAGGGGGAGATATGATCTCCATGTATAATACTTAAGGGGGGATATGATCTCCATGTATAATACATAAGGGGGGGATATGATCTCCAAGTATAATACATAAGGGGGGGATATGATCTCCATGTATAATACATATGGGGAATATGATCACCATGTATAATACATAAGGGGGGTATGATCTCCATGTATAATACATAAGGGGGGGATATGATCTCCATGTATAATACATAAGGGGGGATATGATCTCCTTGTATAATACATAAGGGGGGATATGATCTCCATGTATAATACATAAGGGGGGATATGATCTCCATGTATAATACATAAGGGGGGATATGATCTCCATGTATAATACATAAGGGGGGATATGATCTCCATGTACAATACACAAGGGGGGGATTTGATCGCCATGTATAATACATAAGGGGGAGATATGATCTCCATGTATAATACATAAGGGGGGATATGATCTCCATGTATAATACATAAGGGGGGGATATGATCTCCATGTATAATACATAAGGGGGGGATATGATCTCCATGTATAATACATACGGGGAATATGATCACCATGTATAGTACATAGGGGGGTATGATCTCCATGTATAATACATAAGGGGGGGATATGATCTCCATGTATAATACATAAGGGGGGATATGATCTCCATGTATAATACATAAGGGGGGATATGATCTCCATGTATAATACATAAGGGGGGGATACGATCTCTATGTATAATACATAAGGGGGGATATGATCTCCATGTACAATACACAAGGGGGGATTTGATCGCCATGTATAATACATAAGGGGGAGATATGATCTCCATGTATAATACATAAGGGGGAGATATGATCTCCATGTATAATACATAAGGGGGGATATGATCTACATGTATAATACATAAGGGGGGAATATGATCTCCATGTATAATACATAAGGGGGGATATGATCTCCATGTATAATACATACTGGGAATATGATCACCATGTATAATACATAAGGGGGATATGATCTCCATGTATAATACATAAGGGGGGATATGATCTCCATGTATAATACATAAGGGGGATATGATCTCCATGTATAATACATAAGGGGGGATATGATCTCCATGTATAATACATAAGGGGGGATATGATCTCCATGTATAATACATAAGGGGGGATATGATCTCCATGTATAATACATAAGGGGGGATATGATCTCCATGTATAATACATAAGGGGGATATGATCTCCATGTATAATACATAAGGGAGGATATGATTTCCATGTATAATACATAAGGGGGGATATGTTCTCCATGTATAATACATAGGGGGGGATATGGTCTTCATGTATAATACATAAGGGGGGATATGATCTCCAGGTTTAATACATAAGGGGGGATATGGTCTCCATGTATAATACATAAGGGGGAGATGATCTCCATGTATAATACATAAGGGGGGATATGATCTCCATGTATAATACATAAGGGGGATATGATCTCCATGTATAATACATAAGGGGGGATATGATCACCATGTATAATACATAAGGGCGGATATGATCTCCATGTATAATACATAAGGGGGGATATGATCACCATGTATAATACATAAGGGGGGATATGATCACCATGTATAATACATAAGGGGGGATATGATCTCCATGTATAATACATAAGGAGGGGATATGATCTCTATGTATAATACATAAGGGGGGATATGATCTCCATGTATAATACATAAGGGGGGGATATGATCTCCATGTATAATACATAAGGGGGGATATGATCTCCATGTATAATACATAAGGGGGGATATGATCTCCATGTATAATATATCAGTGGTTCATATAGTAAACTCGGTGTAGAGTTATTCACCCTGAGGTCATCACAGAGGACAAGGGGGCACTCTTTACATCTGGAGAAAAAGAAATGTAATCTCCAAACACGGAAAGGTTTCTTCACAGTAAGAGCTGTGAAAATGTGGAATAGACTCCCTCAAGAGTTGGTTGTGGCCAGCTCAGTGGATTGCTGTAGGAAAGTCCTGGATTCTTTCTTGGATACACAGAATATAACTGGATAACATTTCTAGGTAAAGTAGATCCAGGGAATATCCAATTGCTTCTCGGGGGATCAGGAAGGAATTGTTTCCCTGCAGGAGCAAATTGGATCGTGCTTTGCTGGTTTTTTGCCTTCCTCTGGATCAACTGTGGGTGTAGGATTATAACTTATGTTTTTAAGGTTGAACTGGAAGGACTTTTGTCTTTTCTCATCCAGACTAACTATGTAACGTCATCTGTGGCTTGCCTGGTGCCTAGTACACACCATCAGGTAATCGTTCGTTTTTTGTTGCATGCTGGTCTCATATCGATTATGAAGATGTTACGAAGATCTTCGTATGACAGAATACAACTTCGGGAGTGGTGTCAGGTATTCTTTCATTTCTAAGCACACGTGGTCTTGTTCCCTCATTTTTATTTTGGACGAATACTGTACTGATTAAGCGAAAATCGTTTGCACTGTTATAGTGTGAGAAAAAAGGTTCAGTTTATTGTCCTTCAGACTTTGGGGGTTGGACTGTGGCCAGTGGGAGAAGAAAATTTAATATCAGCGATGGGAGGAATAGTGCCCCATCATTGGTGTCAGCGGGAGGAATAGCGCCCCATCATTGGTGTCAGTGGGAGGAATAGTGCCCCATCTTTGGTGTCAGTGGGAGGAATAGCACCCCATCATTGGTGTCAGTGGGAGGAATATTGCCCCATCTTTGGTGTCAGTGGGAGGAATAGTGCCCCATCTTTGGTGTCAGTGGGAGGAATAGTGCCCCATCATTGGTGTCAGCGGGAGGAATAGCGCCCCATCATTGGTGTCAGTGGGAGGAATATTGCCCCATCTTTGGTGTCAGTGGGAGGAGTAGCGACCCATCATTGGTGTCAGTGGGAGGAATATTGCCCCATCTTTGGTGTCAGTGGGAGGAATAGTGCCCCATCTTTGGTGTCAGTGGGAGGAATAGTGCCCCATCATTGGTGTCAGTGGGAGGAATAGTGCCCCATCATTGGTGTCAGTGGGAGGAATAGTGCCCCATCATCGGTGTCAGTGGGAGGAATAGTGCCCCATCATCGGTGTCAGTGGGAGGAATAGTGCCCTATCATCGGTGTCAGTGGGAGGAATAGTGCCCCATCATCGGTGTCAGTGGAAGGAATAGTGGCCTATCATCGGTGTCAGTGGAAGGAATAGTGGCCTATCATTGGTGTCAGTGGAAGGAATAGTGCCCCATCTTCGGTGTCAGTGGGAGGAATAGTGCCCCATCATTGGTGTCAGTGGGAGGAATAGTGCCCCATCATTGGTGTCAGTGGGAGGAATAGTGCCCCATCATTGGTGTCAGTGGGAGGAATAGTTCCCCATCATCGGTGTCAGTGGGAGGAATAGTGCCCCATCATCGGTATCAGTGGGAGGAATAGTGCCCTATCATTGGTGTCAGTGGGAGGAATAGTGCCCTATCATTGGTGTCAGCGGGAGGAATAGCGCCCCATCATTGGTGTCAGTGGGAGGAATATTGCCCCATCTTTGGTGTCAGTGGGAGGAGTAGCGACCCATCATTGGTGTCAGTGGGAGGAATATTGCCCCATCTTTGGTGTCAGTGGGAGGAATAGTGCCCCATCTTTGGTGTCAGTGGGAGGAATAGTGCCCCATCATTGGTGTCAGTGGGAGGAATAGTGCCCCATCATTGGTGTCAGTGGGAGGAATAGTGCCCCATCATCGGTGTCAGTGGGAGGAATAGTGCCCCATCATCGGTGTCAGTGGGAGGAATAGTGCCCTATCATCGGTGTCAGTGGGAGGAATAGTGCCCCATCATCGGTGTCAGTGGAAGGAATAGTGGCCTATCATCGGTGTCAGTGGAAGGAATAGTGGCCTATCATTGGTGTCAGTGGAAGGAATAGTGCCCCATCATCGGTGTCAGTGGGAGGAATAGTGCCCCATCATTGGTGTCAGTGGGAGGAATAGTGCCCCATCATTGGTGTCAGTGGGAGGAATAGTGCCCCATCATTGGTGTCAGTGGGAGGAATAGTTCCCCATCATCGGTGTCAGTGGGAGGAATAGTGCCCCATCATCGGTATCAGTGGGAGGAATAGTGCCCTATCATTGGTGTCAGTGGGAGGAATAGTGCCCCATCATCGGTGTCAGTGGAAGGAATAGTGGCCTATCATTGGTGTCAGTGGAAGGAATAGTGCCCCATCATCGGTGTCAGTGGGAGGAATAGTGCCCCATCATTGGTGTCAGTGGGAGGAATAGTGCCCCATAATTGGTGTCAGTGGGAGGAATAGTGCCCCATCATTGGTGTCAGTGGGAGGAATAGTGCCCCATCATTGGTGTCAGTGGGAGGAATAGTGCCCCATCATTGGTGTCAGTGGGAGGAATAGTGCCCCACTGTCAGTGTCAGAGGCAGGTAGTATGCCGTACTGTTGCTGACAGTGGAGGAAATAATGCCCCAAGGGCTGGATAAAAGCAAACAAAGGGCCACATCCAGCCCCCGGGCCACAGTTTGCAGATCACTGCTATAGAGGGATTTGTTTTGCTCATAGTTCACATCTGAGGTTTTCAGAAACGTTAAGGCTCCCTTCACATCTATGCAGTTTGCTTTTTGTCTGTTTTGCAGCGCTTTTCGCAGTTTATTTTGCGTTTTTTCTACACGCATTTTTGATGCGTTTTTATCGAGTTTTACGTTTTGTTTAGCTCCTTTTTTTTTTTTTTTTTTTTGCTGCACAGAATAAAAATGCAAAACACAAAAACATTTTTAACTTATTCTATTCTACTCTTTTCTATTCTATTCAAAATTCAAATTTCAGAAGGCAGTTATATATAATCTTTCTATTTTATTCTATTGTTTCTCTATACTGTTCTGTTCTTTGATTTTCTATTCTAATCTACTCTATTTCTCAAAATTTTGTCAACATATTTTTCAAAATATTTTTCAAAATTTTGTCAAATGTTTTTAAAAATGTTATCAATGTTTATTTTTTTTCTACAAATATATAAACTTTTGTCAATTTGTTTTTAGTTTTGTCAAATTTTAAATTTTTTGGGAAAATGTAGTTTTTTTGTTTTTTTTTCAAAAATGTTACATATAAAACATTTATGAATATTTTTTTCAAAATTTTGTCAAAATTTGAGAATACTTTAAATATTTTTTAAATGTTCAATATAAAAATTCTTGAAATTTTTTTGAAAATTAAATTTTTTTTCAAAATTGTTTGAGAAATGTTAATGACAATTTTTTCAAAATTGGATGAAATTTTTTCTTTTTTTAAAACATTTTTAAAATTTTCCAAAATGTTTCAAAATATTTTAAAAGTTTCAACTTTTTAAAAAGGTAAAAAATTAAATTACATGTCTTTTTTAAACATTTTCATTAGTTTTTAAAAAATAAGTTTTTTTAATTGAAAACATTTGATACAATTAAAAAATGTTTTAAGAAATTAAAAATGTTAGAAAAAAATTAATTTTTTTTGAAAAATGAAAATTTGACACAAATTTAAAATTTTTAAAGAAATATAAAAAATTAAGACATTTTTCCAGTTTTCAAAAAAGTTTTAATTTTTTTCAAAAATCTTTCAAAATTTCAAAAATTTTGTCAAAATTATTTCCAAATTTTTGTCAAATTGTTCAAAAATTTTGTCAACTTTCCAAAAAAATGTTAAAATATTGAAAAGATGTGAGCATTTTTTTTTATTTTAAAATGTTTGATATAAAACATTTTTAAACTTTTGTCAATTTTTTTAACTTTTGTAAAATTTTAAAAACATGTCTTTTTTCTATATTTTGTCAAAATTATTTTCAAAATGTTGTCAAATGTTTTCAAAAATGTTATGTTTAAAATTTTTTTTTACAAATATAGGAACTTTTGTCAATTTTTTCAGTGTTATCAAATTTTAAATTTTTTTGGAAAAATTAGTTTTTAAAGTTTTTTTTTTCCAAACATTTTATATGTAAAAAACTTATGAATATTTTTCAAAATTTTGTCAATATTTGTCAAAAATTTGAGAATATTAAAAAAATAAAAAAAATGTTTAATGCAAAAAAATTAAAACTGCACGGGCGATCAAATACCACTAAAAGAAAGATCAGTTTGTGGGAAAAAAGGATGTAAATGTCATTTGGGTGAAGTGCTGCATGACCGCGCAATTGTCAAAGTCATGCATAGCTGTAGTGCAAAAAATAGCCTGGGCAGGGAGGGGGAAAATCCTCCGGGGGGCAATGTTTTTTTTCCTCTTTGAAAGGACAGAGAGATATAATGTATCCCCTTTATACTGCCACAGCATTTACCACAGTCCTCTTAGAATACACCCAATGATAGTGTCTCCCGTTACACTGCACCCAATCATAGTGCCTCTCAATACACTGCACCCAATCATAGTGCCTCTCGTTACACTGCACCCAATCATAGTGCCTCTCGTTACACTGTACCCAATCACAGTGCCTCCCGTTACACTGCACCCAATCATAGTGCCTCCCGTTACACTGCACCCAATCATAGTGCCCCTCGTTATACTGCACCCAATCATAGTGCCCCTCGGTTTACTGAACCCAATCATAGTACCCCTCGTTATACTGCACCCAATCATAGTCCCCCTCAATACACTGCACCCAATCGTAGCCCCAGGCTCCAAGCACCTAATCATAGCGCCAAACATTACACTCCACCCAATCATAACTCCCTCTTATTAGCCTGCGGCCAATCATAGCCTTCTCACAACTACACTGCGCCCGAACCACGACGCAGCAAAAACAGGCGGGAGGAGAGGAAGATCGTCTGTGGGCGGGACTTTTATCCCCTCCTAGAGGTAGGAGCAGCTGCCGTGGTAGGCGGGACGCGCTAAGCAGTGTGGGAGGAAGGCCGCAGCCGCCATTTTGTTGGTCGGGTGGTGAGAGGAGAGCTCCGGTGTTTGCCATGTTGTCCGCCGCGCAGCTGCTGGACGAGTTGATGGGCCGGGACCGGAACCTGGCACCGGATGAGAAGAGGAGCAACGTGCGCTGGGATGACGAGAATGTGAGTGTGTGCGACCCCCGGGCCTGAACGGTGGGATGTGAGCGGCCCTCTGGGCGGCCTGTGCTCTGTACTTCGGGGGGGGACGGTCCCTGTGGTAGATGTGAGGAGACGGCTCTTGTGGGGTGGGGGGGGGGAGGGGGGTGTCACGTGGTCTGTGTGAGAGGGATAATACGGGGTCACCATGGTAGTGTGGACTGTACAGGGAGGTGTGTCTTGCTAGAGCCCCGCCTCCTTATGGGTTGCCTGGTGGGAGGTGAGATTTGTGAGGCTCCTCCCATTCATAATCAGTAGTAGGAAATTATTTGTGATTGAGGCTCCTCCCTTTTGTGGGTGTGACCTGTCATTGTTAGATCTCCTCCCTTTCCTGTTAACAGCCTTGTCAAATATATTCCCAACCCATGTACAGAGGAGGCGGGGCGCGCTCTGTATACGGAGGGGGGAGGCGGGGCGCGCTCTGTATATGGAGGGGGAGGCGGGGCGCGCTCTGTATATGGAGGGGGAGGCGGGGCGCGCTCTGTATATGAAGGGGGAGGCGGGGCGCGCTCTGTATACGGAGGGGGGCGGCGGGGCGCGCTCTGTATACGGAGGGGGGAGGCGGGGCGCGCTCTGTATACGGAGGGGGGAGGCGGGGCGCGCTCTGTATACGGAGGGGGGAGGCGGGGCGCGCTCTGTATACGGAGGGGGGAGGCGGGGCGCGCTCTGTATACGGAGGGGGGAGGCGGGGCGCGCTCTGTATACGGAGGGGGGAGGCGGGGCGCGCTCTGTATACGGAGGGCAGGCGCTCTGTATACAAGGGTGGCGTGCACCCTGCATATAGAGGGCTGCATGGGGGAGGCGGTGTGCACTCTATATACAGAGGGGCGCACAGCTGCTGCACCTGAAACATCGCATCCTCTGCCTGCTGTCATTGGCTGCCCCAACTCTTTAGCCATGGCACCAGCCAATCACAAATCACTTTTCTGAACTGGAGAGGGCGGGCAAAAGTTTGTCTGTGCACCCCCTTTATTAGTGAATACTCGGTAAACAGGCCATGGTTATAATGTGGCAGCGAGTGGTTAGCATCTCTGCCTGGCAGTACTCGGGTTGTTGGTTTGAATCCCAACCACGGCACCACCTGCCTGGAGTTTGCATGTTCTCTCTGTGCCTGTGTGGGTTTCCTCCTACACTCCATAGACATGCTGGTAGGTGAATTGGATCCTGTCTATATTGTCCCTAGTATGTGTATGTATGAATGTGAGTTAGGGACCTTAGATTGTACACCCCTTGAGGGTCAGGGACTGATGTGATTGTACAATGTGTGTGTGAAGTGCTGCGTAAACTGACGGCACTATAGAAGTACCTAAAATAAAAATAAGGAGCCATGACTGTACCTCGGCTCTGTGATCAGCAGACGGGAATTTCCTGGCTGCGCCGACTGCTTCACCACCCAAAGTTCCATCCGTCGCTCCTTGGGGTGGATTAAAGTCATAAATGTCACACAAAGGAGACCGGTTCATCTCCCCTAATGACACATGATGTCTGTGTGTGAGCACCTGTCATGTCTCGTCCACCCGCTTGTAGGGGTTCTGCACGGTGCCAACATTTACCGTTCTTCCAGTACCATTCCAGTGATCCCATAGAGATCAGTGAAGGAAAGATGGCCTCCACTCATCTCTATGCCCTTGGAGGACCGGAGCGATGCCATTACGTCACTTCTGGTTCCGGTGCCATGTAAACAAGTCCAATTTTTGTTTTTTTCAGTTTTTTTTTTAAAGCACTAGATCAATGTTTTTTGTTTTGTGTGTTTTTTTTTTTTTTATATCTAATTTACATTGTATAGCAGAGATGTGGCCCCAGATCTCTCCATAAAGAGTACCTGTCACTAATTATTTCTATCACAGGGGATGTTTGCATTTCTTGTGATAACAATCAAAGTGATTAAATTTTTTTTAAAGGGACAGTGCAAAAAAAGTAATATAATTAAAAAAAGATTTTTTAATACTGTGCCCGTGCTTGTGTGCAGTGAACGCATACATAGACCACGCCCACATATGTAAATAGTGTTCAAACCACAGGTGAGGTGTGACTGCGAACCTTAAGAGCGACAGCAATGATTCCAGCTCTAGTCGTCCTCTGTAGCTTTAAACTGGTAACCTGTAGAAATTTTTAAAGCGTCACCCATGGAGATTATCACCAGCACAGCGAGGATCACCAACATGGGTCCAACAGTTTTAATGAACGATCACATAGTTACAGCAAGGCAGCGTTTTGGAGTCTTGGAGGACCCCTTCATCAGTCATGTGACCTGATAAAGGGGCGCAGCGAGACTCCGTTACAGCAAGGCAACGTTTCGATGGGATCGTTCCTTAAAACTTTTGGACCCATATTGGTGATCCTCGGTGTGCTGGTGACATTCTTCCTTGCTGATTCAGTTCAGTTCCAGCCAACAATCGCTGCAGCACCCACTTATACACACAGGCATTTTTACTGCAGGAACGTGTGCGTTATACTCTTGCACCCATGGAGATTAAGTGCCATAGTTTGGCGCCATTCCACAAGCGTGCGCAAATTGAAAGCATGACATGTTGGGTATCTGTTTACTCGCCGTAACATCATCATTCGAATTTTACAAATAAAACTGGGGTATATGTTGTGGGTTGTTTTGGTTTTTTTTGTTCATTAAAGTGTTTTTTTTCCCCAAAAAAAATTTAAAAATATATAGTTTTAAAAACTGTCCATTTCGGTTTTGGCACCAGAATTTTTATTTTGGTGCACCACTGATAACCGCTGTCAGGTTGTTGGTTTTTTTTTTTTTTGCCTTCTGTTTCCCATTGGTGAGATTTCCCTTCACTTCCTGTCCCATATCAAAAACAGGAAGTAAAGGAAATCCCTCCAAAGTGAGTTTGTCGCCATTGGACGATTTCTCCTCTATCGCTCTTCTAGTGTCAGCTCAAAATTTGGGATTTTTTTTTTTTTTACTTTCGATGATGGCAGTAAACAGGACAAATTCAGAGGCCGAATGTCGCTAAGAAGGGGCACAAACAACAATAAAAACCTGACAGGTGTTCTAATCCCTCTCCACTCTGTCCAAAATGAAATAAAATGCTTTGCTTTTAGCTGCACTTTAACCCCTTGATGCCGAGCGCACGCAAATATGCGTCCTCTCAGAGTCTGGGTTCTGATACCGAGCGCCTGCATATATTATTAAAAAATTACACGCGCGCCCTGCACACTCCCAGCACAAATGTGTGGCCTCTCGGCGTCTGGGCCTTGACGCCAAGTGGCCGCACATTTGCGTGCAATTAAAAAAAAAAAAAGCATATGTGCTGAGAGCACGTGCCCTCCCAGCACTTATGTCCGTGACTCCCGGAAAGGTCCTGATCTCCCCTTGCGATTGGGACCTTTTCCGATCATGTGATGGCGAATCACGGCGGTCACATGACCCTAAAACTCCGGCTTCTGAAACTCTTAAAGGGCTGGGAGGCGCCGACGTGAAGAGGTTAAAACTAGAATCAGTATGTGGGATTTGTACAGCTTTTTCAGATTGATATTGTAGAACTAATGGGAATTCATTGTGGATATGAATATCACTTTTCATGTTGACCGTGGATTCATTGTAACTGTTTTTTTTTCCTTTTTTTTTTTTTCTCCTTGGCAGGTGTGCAAATATTATCTGTGTGAATTCTGTCCGGCAGAACTGTTCACAAACACAAGATCAGACTTAGGTAGGTAACCGTGTCCGGAATGTAGTGCGACGACCTGCCTAAATGGATACAAATTGAGAGTGTTGTTTAGGTGTGACTTCATATAGTTTTTGGTAAATATAAAGGAAATATAATAATGTATGGTAAGCTTTATAGGTTGTGTTTGCGGGTGGGTGGGGCGGTTTGAGGGGGAGTGAAGATTAACTTTTTTGAACCTGCTCTTACTTCCTCAATTCCAACCTAGGCAAGGATGATGCCATGTCCCCTCCCTCTCAGTCCTGCAACCTCCTTGGACATGTTACTTGCCTCTGGAGGCTGCAGGATCATTCAGAGTGCTGCGTGAGCTCGTTCATGCGCGGGGGGGGGGGGGGGGTTGGCGTTTGAACTTCCTCAGGAGGCCATATCCATGGTAGTGCCAGGGGCATATCTACCACAAGGCAAACTGGGCGTTTGCCTAGGGAGGCAATTTTTAGTGGGTAGCACCGCCCCCCAGAAGAAGGGACCTTTTGAGCAGTGGCAGACAGAGCCATGCAGGGCCGCCATCAGAGGGGTACCTTCGGTACTCTTGCAGTGGCCCGGACAGCAGGAGGATCGATGTGGGGGACGGCAGTTGCAGAGCGATGCTTGTGTACCTCTCCCTTCAGTAGCTGACGAGCTGGGACCAGGGAGCAGCCTAGAGGCGGAGATGAAAGAACCCGGAGGAGGTGAGCTGCGTTGTCTTCTGTGGGATCTCCCTCCCTACACTGACAGATCAGATCATATATGACTGCACACGCCTCCTCCGGGAGATCAGCCCTTGGGGGGGAGAGAGAGAGAGAGAGAGAGAGAGAGGTGTGTGTGTGTCCATACGATCTGAGGAGGGGGGAGAGAGAGAATCATTTATACATACACACTTATTGACTTTCTTGCTCTGTCATTGGGGGGCCCCAAATGTTTGTTGCCTAGGGCAGCACAAAGTCTAAATACACCACTGCCTGCAGCAGTAAGAAGAACCAGCTACAGGAGGCCAGAGTCGCACTTCAGGTACTGGTAAGTATCTGATTTTTTTTTCTTTTTTTTTTTTTTTTTTTAGTACTGCTGGTTCACTCCCATCCCCAGCCTGTAACTGATTTACATGTTTTATTGGGGAGAGGGGTAGTGAGTGCCAGTTTTTATCGGTACCTGCTCCCACTTCCACAATTCTTAATCTCTTGGCGCTGGCCGAACGCAAATGTGCGGCCTCCCGGCTTCTGGGCCTAGACGCCGAGCGGCCGCACATTTGTGTTCTATTAAAAAAAGACGCGCTGAAAGCGCGCACCCTGCGTGTTCCCAGCACACGTGGCTGGTACTCATGGAAAGGTCCCGATCTCCTCTTTCGATCGGGACCTTTCCCGATCGTGTGACCACCGTGACTCTAAGTCCCGCCCCTCCTGGCTTCTGAAACCCTTAAAGGGCCAGGAGGTGCCAGCGCCAAGGGGTTAACATAGGCGAGGGTGATGCCCCTTGCACACAGCACCAGAATCCATTGTGCTTCTATTCCTGGGGTGTTTAAAGGTGTTCTGTACCACCATGGCCAGCAGTCTATACAAATCAGTGACAGGCTATCGGGTGCTGTTGGCTGTATAGCTATAACCAGTCATTGGAGTGGTTACATATGTACAGGAATGAATAAGCGGCCCTGGATGCCAACTCGGCTCCCCAAATTAGAGATGTTCTGTAAGCTCAGATGTGTTGGTTGTACGAGCCCCTACAGTGCAGACATGGTTGGTAGTTCTGAGGTCCGGCAAACATCGTGGAGGTGAGATGATCTTGGAGTTGAGCTTTAATAAACATGAAATGACATTTGTGTTTCTCACCTCTTTACTTTACAGGTCCGTGTGAAAAGATCCATGATGAAAACCTCCGCAAACAGTGAGTGCTGTTCTGTTTTGGTTTTCTTTCCATTGCTGCTTGTGCCGTATTGTTACTGAGGTCTGTATGCCTCTCCCCCAGGTATGAGAAGAGTTCTCGCTATATGAAGGTGGGATACGAGCGAGAGTTCCTGCGCTATCTGCAGAGCCTGCTCGCCGAGGTGGAGCGGAGGATACGGAGGGGTCACGCACGGTTAGCTCTGTCCCAAAACCAGCAAGCTTCCGGTGTAAGTGGCTTTTTTTTTTTTTTTCCCCAAAAGGTGATGTAAAAATTCTCTGCAGTGCAGCGAGGTGAATCATTTCACTTAAATCTAAGAATACAAAGTGGAACTCCAGCTGAGAATCTGGGTTCAGTAGGGGGAGGGTTGCATCTTTCTCTGTGTCCCATTTTACAGGTTACTGGAGGAGAAATCTTCCCAGTGGGCACACAGACAGCTTCAAGATAAGTTCATAATATTCTAATACAAGATTTATATATTATTATTATAATACAGGATTTATATATCGCCAACAGTTTGCTCAGCGCTTTACAATATAACGGGAGACAATACAGCAACAATACAGTTCAATACAAGAGGGTTAGGAGGGCCTGATCCCGGGAGCTTACAATCTAAGAATATGTTCCTGCAATGCTGCCCCTCTGCGACCTTCGCCGTCACCAAAGCTACCCACAGACATAGCCTTGTCTGCATTTGTTGCCGTCTCCATTCACCTCATTCCACTGCTTGTCAACAAGCTGCGATTGGGCTGTTTATTGAAGTAAGAACTTCAGTGGCAGGCTTTGGGGGGGGGGGGGTGTGTAAATAAGTATTTGCTCCCCTGCTGATGTTGAATGTTCGCCCCTCACAAAGAAATGCTCAGTCTAAAAATCGAATGTTCGGTGTATTGTAACACTGAGAGACAGAATAGCAACAAAAAATTCTAAAGAAATGCATGTCTAACAAATGACTGATTTGCATGTTCATGAGGGAAATAAGTATTTGATCCCCTATCATTCAGCAGGATTTCTGGCTACCAGGTGTCTTTCATACAGGTAACAAGCTGAGATTAGAAGCAGTCTCTTAAAGGGAGTGCTGCTAATCTCATGTTACCTGTATAAAAGACACCTGTCCACAGGAGCAATCAGATTCAAAACTCTCCACCACGGCAAAGACCAAAGAGCTGTCCAAGGATGTCAGGGACAAGATTGTAGACCTACACAAGGCTGGACTGGGCTACCAAACTATGGCCAAGCAGCTTGGTGAGAAGGTGACAACAGTTGGTGCAATCATTCGCAAATGGAAGAAACACAAAACAAGTGTCAGTCTCCCTAGGTCTGGTGCACCATGCAAGACCTCACCTCGTGGAGTGTCAGTGATCATGAGAACAGTGAGAAATCATCCCAGAGCTACACGTGAGGATCTTGTCAATGATCTCCAGGCAGCTGGGACCACAGTCACCAAGAAAACAATTGGTAACACACTACGCCGACAAGGACTGAAATCCTGCAGTGCCTGCAAAGTCCCTCTGCTCAAGAAAGCACATGTCCAGGCCCATCTGAAGTTTGCCACTGAACATCTGAATGATGCAGAGGAGGACTGGTGGAAAGTGTTGGGGTCAGATGAGACCAAAATCGAGCTCTTTGGCATCAACTCAACTCGCCGTGTTTGGAGGAGGAGGAATGCTGCCTATGACCCCAAGAACACCATCCCAACTGTCAAACATGGTGGTGGAAACATTCTGCTTTGGGGGTGTTTTTCTGCTAAGGGGACAGGACAACTGCACCGCATCAAAGGGACGATGGACGGGGCAATGTACCACCAAATCTTGGGTGAGGACCTTCTTCCCTCAGCCAGGGCATTGAAAATGGGTCGTGAATGGGTGTTCCAGCATGACAATGACCCAAAATACAGGGCCAAGGCAACAAAGGAGTGGCTCAAGAAGCACATTAAGGTCCTGGAGTTGCCTAGACAGTCTCCAGACCTTAATCCAATTGAAAATCTGTGGAGGAAGCTGAAAGTTCGAGTTGCCAAACATCAGCCACCAAACCTTAATGACTTGGAGAGGATCTGCCAAGAGGAGTGGGCCAAAATCCCTCCTGAGATGTGTGCAAACCTGGGGGCCAACTCCAGGAAACGTCTGACCTCTGTGATGGCCAACAAGGGATTTACCACCAAGTACTAAGTCAGGTTTTGTGACGGGGATCAAATACTTATTTCCCTCATGAACATGCAGATCAGTCATCATTTGTTAGACATGCATTTCTGCTGAATTTGTTGTTGCTATTCTGTCTGTTACAATACACCGAACATTCGATTTTTAGACCGATTTATTTCTTTGTGAGGGGCAAACATTCAACATCAGCAGGGGATCAAATACTTATTTCCTTCACTGTATTTGTGTGTATGTAAAATTGGTTGCTGGTGTTAACGGATAGCTGCTTTTGGATGGCATTTGGACTCCCTCATACTGCCCTCCTCCATAAATCTTTGCTTCCTAGGAGGCAAAGCATATGTCGGCTCATTGGAGTAGTATTACCCTCTGGGGCTCCTTTAATCCTTACGTTTCCTCTGCAGTCGCCCACCTTGGGGGATATTTGGTTTCTGGTTTGTAGCATGCTTCAGTTGCCACATATATGCTTTTATTCTCCTAATGAAGCAGATCAGAGAAACCTGTTGTTGGCCCACCCCTGTTCAGTGAATCAGTTATTGTTACCAGAGGACACACTGTTGTATCTTCATCAACAATGGTTATTTACATTTGTATATTACATGGTTACAAATAACAGGTAAGCGGCAGGTGATTGGGGGTTATTATAAAGGTAAAAGAAAAATCCATGTTGAATGGTTGTGTATGGACCTTATTTTGCGCTGCCCGCATGTTTACATTTGTTTTAGTCTAGGTTCACACCTGTGTTTTTTTTTTTTCCGCTTCATTTTACAGAAACACACAGCATTCCATTTAACATGATTTCCTATGGGACAGGTTCACATCTCTGCGTTTTTCACCTGGTGCGTTTTTGGAAAGGGTCAGGGACTTATTTAAATGCAAAATATTGCGTTTTTGGTTCTATAGACTTCAGTGGAGACGCTGCAGATAAGCACATAGTGCGTTTTTTTTTTTTTGTTTTTTTTTTTATCTGCTCAGCAACAAGTTAAAAAAAAAAAAAAAACCCCCGCAAAACACATTACGTGCATGTGCAAAAATGGACCAACGTTAATATGCGTACAGCGTAGAAGAACTCTGTTGGAATACAAGTACCCATGTCGCTCAAAGTTTACATGCGTCCAGCATACAAACCACTTTTTAACCGGGATCTTGCTGCCATTTTAATGTTCTTATAGTTTTATATCTTTTTTTTTTTTTTTTTTTTTTTTTTTTTTCCCCATATGAAATAAAATTAACTTCTATACACGATCTAGTATTGGCACCTTTAAACATCCAGATCTATGGTCATTTTTCTATTTACATGCTTTGGTGTTAGAACAGCCAGCAGTCAGAGAGTGGGGGGAGGGGGGTCTTCTTTTCAGGATTATAGGGAGCAGTAGAGTTCTGTTTGTGCTGGATGATTAAAGTGTTACTAAACCCCAGACCTTGCATTCACTATATGTGGTCTCTCACAGTACACAAAATGTGGAAATGCAATTATTTTTGTAAATATAAACTGCAAAATACCATTTCTCAGCAGTTAGAGCAGTCTTGTGACTTCTAGCAGTGTCCAGCAGAGCACTGGTTAAAGCTTGTAGAAGGAGTTTTTTTCATTCTCCATTGATTGTCTTATCGGGCTGCATACCCCCCTGACCCTCTGTGTGGGCAGCATTGATTGGCCCTGTGCTGATCACTTGCGCACTCCCAAGGAACAAAAAAAACTCTTGCAATACACACCAAACTGAGCATGTGCAGCTTGCCCCAAGGCTCTTCTATTAGGAGATGGCTTGGGGGACAGTAGGAGCGGAGAAGACAGGATCAAATTGCCTTTTTTACACAATGCAGAGGGTTAACCCCTCAGGTTCCACAGTGAGTATAACAAGCATGCTGTACTGCATCTACAGACTGATTGTACTGTTGGGGGTTTTACACTTTAAGATGATCTATAATGGCTGGTCATTTGTGTTACACTCTGACAAATGTGTATTCTGTTCTAAAGGACTCAAAGGTTGTGTAAATTTTGTTCTGAGTCATCTTTTCTGCCTGAAACATCTTTGTGTTTTTGTTTTTTTATCAGTCTGTTGGTCCAGCCGGAAAGAATGAGGAGAAGATTCAGGTCCTGACAGATAAAATCGAGGGACTGTTACAGCAGGTGAGATGAGAAAATAATTAGAATGTAATGCAAATGGTAATAGGCTGCTAGGCCTGGGCATCGTCTCAGGGGAGCCCTGCTCCTCCATACCCAAAAATGCCAGCTGAGGGCGTGGCAAGGAACTGAGATGGATGCAGGTAAGGTAAGTATATTGGAGTTGTGGAATACCCTTTTCAGGAGCACTGTCCCTTTACCCTGCATGACTACTTAATGATTACTAATACTTTAACCACTTAACCTTCAGAAGGTTTTACCCACTTCATGATCAAGGTATTGTTTGCTGTTCAGTGCTGCACTACTTTAACTGGCAACTACACGGCCCTACAACACTACCCAAATGATATATAATTTTTTTTCACACAAATAGAGCTTTCTTTTGGTGGCATTTGATCACCACTGGGTTTTTTTATATAGAAAAGAAAAAACTTATTTTCAATCTTCTGTTATAAAACATATCCAATAAAATCAAATTTCTTCATAAATTTAGGCCAAAATGTATTCTGCTGCATGCCTTTAAAAAAAAAAAAAAATAAACAAATTGCGTTTTTGGGGACACTATACTATTGGGGACACTAGTATAGTTCTGTTTTGTAATAAAGATACTGATCAATGCAGACCCTATACTAGTATTGGCGGTGATCAGCCACTTAGTGTGACTGTGTGGCGGGCAATCTAGCACTGACACTGGTTGGGAGGGGAGCTAATAGAATACGGACGTTGATAGTGACACTAATACAGTATTCAGTGATAACACTGTACTAAAGGCTTCCTTTTGTTTTTATCTTTCTTTTGGTGGTATTTGATCACCACTGGGTTTTTTATTATATAAACAAAGACAGAAAATTTTGGGGGGAAAAATTATTTTTTTACTTTCTGCCATAAAACCTATCTAGTAGAAAAAAAAAAAATTAATTCATAAATTTAGGCCAAAATGTATTCTGCTACATGTCCTTTTTGGTAAAAAAAAAAAAAAAAATCCCAAAAAGTGTATAATAATTTGGCTTGTTTGAAAGTTATAATAGTAACAAATTTTGGTAGATTTACTGGAATTTTTGCAGCTATAGACGCTATACTGTAATAGTGGTGATCTGCGACCTGTAGTGGGACTGTGATAAGGTGGCGGACAATCTGCCGCTAACAGACACTACCTGGGAGGGTCACTAACTGCCGCTGAGGACACTGCCCTAGATGTTAACCCCTTCACTGCCAGTGTCAGTACAATCATGGGGTTAACTGTGTGCCTAACAATGTGTAATGTGTGCTGCTTTTACTTTCTGATATGGCTGTTTTTTTTTTTTTTTTGTTTTGTTTTCCTCCCTGGTTTTCAGGGAAAAGAAACAGCCAAATTGCGGTTCCCTGTACAGTTTTCTGTGTTTACAAAAACACAGAACTCTGTGTGCAATTGGACAACGCTGATTTCAGCCAAAATCATTGGCTGAAATCTGCTGCCAAACTTGTGCTGTGTCCAATCGCAGCAGAGGGCACGCACATTCGCACCTCGGACCCAGCAGAAGGCCATCACGTACATGACTCCTTACAATCTCTGGCTTTCGCTCACTACACTCCACTGAAACTGCCCTACTAAAACACACTAATTATCTTCTAACTGCTAAAACCAATGGCCGCTGCTCCGTACTCCTCCCAGCCCATGGCCGCTGCTCCGTACTCCTCCCAGCCCATGGCCGCTGCTCCGTACTCCTCCCAGCCCATGGCCGCTGCTCCGTACTCCTCCCAGCCCATGGCCGCTGCTCCGTACTCCTCCCAACCAGTGGGTCAAAAAAAACTCCTTTGGCCTCTTAGACTCTTACCATCTCCTGGTATCAGCCTCTTGCAGTCCCTCTACAGCAGAGCTTAGACTGAGAGGGAGAAGCGGCACAAGGGTATCAATTGTGCGGCAGTGCTCATGTGCATCATACTAATAAGAGGAGAAAAGCAATCATCGTACTGATGGCAGAAGAGAACAGAGTGACCGCTATGAGCCCATCAGTCTGCTGCTTCTCCTGTCCTGTCACAGGCTGGGGGAGATGGAAGAACTGCATGTAATGCTGAGCTGCAGCATAGACAAATCAGGTCTCCTGGTATGCCAGACAGGACTGTGCTTTGTGGCAGAGCAGTGTAAATATGGATGGACAGAATTACAGATCGTTTGTTGGGTAAAACCTATGCATTACAATTATGTATTTAGCGGTTTGCCTCGTTCCTCCTTTTTTTAACTTTTTTTTTGTTTTGTTTTTTTTCTTATTTCTGAGCAGATTGAGGAGCTGGGCTCGGAGGGGAAGGTGGAGGAAGCGCAGGGAATGATGAAACTTGTAGAACAGTTGAAAGAAGAGCGAGAACTTCTCAAGTCTACCACATCGGTGAGTTTTACCCAACCACTCCGTTGTCTGATCCGTTGAGAAGGCCGAGATGTTCTGGTTTTATGGGTTCTGTAGGATTGTCAGTATTTTGCCTCCTTGACTGTGATTTCCCATTGAACCCTCCAGTCCCTCGTGGGATTTAAAAAAAAAAAAAAAAAAAAAAAAAAATACCTTCAGGTGTCATTCTTGGCATCGGCACTTATCTGTATCTAGTGCAATGCTCTACAGGTTTAAATGTTGTCAATATACAAATCCTTTGAGACTTTACCCTCATCCGCATGTCTGATTGGGGGGGGGGGGGGAGTGGGGTGGAAGTGTAATTTATAAATACCCTTAACTCATCCTGTCTCCAGATTTGTGCAATCCAGTGGTGGTTTTTTTTTTTTTTTAATACATTTCTGTGAAGGGTTTTTATAGCTGTGCAGTAAAAAAAGACAGTGGCAAGAAAGATGGCTTTATTATTGTGGTGAAGCGCAACTGTGAGATCTGATTAGAGATGTTATACCATGTTCACCACTTCTTGCTCTTACTATTGTGCTGAATAACAAGTAGAAATTGCTTTGTCCTGCACAGCCTGTAAGGTGAGTGACTCCTGTAATCCTGTACAGGACAGTAGGAGGTGTGAGATTGCATCCATGCAACATGCAGTGTCGCTGTGCGTTCCCAGATTCTGTAAAATAATAGCATCAGATTTCTAACCACCCTCTGCAATATGTGAAAGATCTGCTGGTGTATAACTGATCAATAATGAAGTGTGGGATTGTACAAAAAAAAAGAAATACACCTAATACCTACCTGCTACAGTCCTCTACTGCTTCTTAGTAGGAGAAGTGAGCGATCATGTGACCACTGATTGCTCAGTTCTTGGGACCGCTTTGAGCATAGAGTGGTGATTGTCAGTCAACACTCTCTCCTATGCTCCTCCAGCACTCAATGGAGAACCAGGCGTGAGTGGCTGAATCAGGCTGTCAGTGGCCCGTTGAGAAGCTGAGCCAGCTGGCAGTCAGGAGTTGGGGTGAATCCCAACGTCGTCAGGATCCCCCTCAGAGACAGAAGCGGGTCTGTGATGTCAACTGACTTTAGCCCGCTGTTGACAGTTTCTGGGTCATAAGTATGCAAAAGTTAGTGCTCTCCTGTGACCCACATGAGAAACTTTGGCCATACTTTTCTTTTTAAAGAATTCCAGGCATAGCTGTATTGAAGTGATATTAAAGTCCTGTTGTGTGTGGGTTTTTTTTTTTTTTTTTTTAATAGCCCGTCCTTCAATTCTTGGGTCCCCTGCTGGCGCTCCTGGCCCCTCCCTCCTGCTGAGTGCCCCCACAGCAAGCAGCTTGCTCTAGAAGCATCCAAGCAGGCATGCTCGTGAGCCACGGCTCTGCGTGTCCATTCACACACAGCTGTGGCTCAGCCCCACCCCTACCTCTCCTTGGCTCACTGGCTGTGATTGACAGCAGCAGGAGCCAATGGCTTCTGGCTGATGCTCCTGGAAGCTGAAAAATATTGACGTAGAGACCGCTACTCCAGTGATCTCAAATTGTTTCTGGGTCTTGCTCCGAGGGGCTGCACTCCTGCTCACTAACACAGGAAGTTAGCCGCTCCGCACAGGAGCCATTTAGAGAGAGCTTTTCATTTTCTGAATGAATGCAAAGTGTTCTCTGATTGGATGAGGTGGGGTGGTGACATCAAGCTCTCCACTTCATCCAAGCAGAAGCAGTGGAGGTCACTGAAGTAGTTGTTTACTTAAATGATTTCCAGCTTCCAGGGGCATTGGCCAAGTACGGTGTTTATACTGTACATAGTTACATTGGTCGCTGGTATTTTATCCTGCAGTAATGTCTCTCAGCCCTTCTCCATGTTCAGTGTTTTTTTACATTTTGAGAAGGACCGATCAGGGAAGGGCAGTATCTGAGTGAATTGGGGATATCTATCTCCTCACTGGAGTCCTCAGGAGAAATGGGAATAGCACAAAAGCTGAAACTTGTCATCAATCTCCCATGATTTATTCAACATGTTTTGGCTTCTGTCAATGTCAGAGCAGATTAAAAGAGACCTAAAGGTTTAAAAAGAGATCTGTCTCTCCTAACCGAAAAAGATTTTCCTAACTTTTGCAGACAATTGAGAGTTTTGCAGCCCAGGAGAAGCAGATGGAGGTGTGCGAAGTGTGCGGTGCCTTTTTAATCGTCGGAGATGCTCAATCCCGAGTGGACGATCACCTCATGGGAAAACAGCACATGGGTTACGCCAAAATTAAGAGCACTGTGGAGGAATTAAAGGTATGTCCGTAATGATGATGATGCAAGCAGTATAATTACTCTGGCTATGCAATGTCTTCTCTTTGGGGTGTCTTATAGTGATACTTCACTTGAAAAGTGAAGTCCTGCTTGTTTGCTGCCTTGGAGGGAGGGGGGGGGGGGTGAGAACCGTTGTGCGTTTTTTGTTTTTTCCCTGTACCCTGTCCTACTTCCGCAATCCTTGCCTAGGTGAGGATGATGCTCCTTTTATCTCTCCCCTCCTGCAGCCTCCTGGTCCAAAGAGGCTGCAGGACCAGTCAGAGTAAGGCACAAGCAAATAGCCGGCTGTGGTTCCTAAGAAGCCACAGCTAGTCCCATATCCAAGATGGTAGCACCAGGGAACTGCATTGGTAAGAAGAACCTGACTTTTAAAAAGTTAGTAGCTACAGTATAGTGAGGTTCCTCTTTAACCACTTGAGCTCCAGAGGATTTACCCCCCTTAATGACCACGCCTCTTTTTGCTACTCGGCGCTGCACTAATTCAACTGATAATTGCGCGGTCATGCAATGCTGCACCCAAATGAAATTTACGTCCTTTTTTTCACACAAATAGAGCTTTCTTTCGGTGGTATTTGATCATCTGTGTGCTTTTTATTTTTCACGCTATAAACATAAAAAGGCCAAAAATTTTTAAGAAAAACAATATTTTTTACTTTCGGCTATAAAAAATATATAGTAAACTCAAAGTTGGTTATAAATTTAGGCCAAAATGTATTCTGCTCCATGTTTTTTTGGTAAAAAAAAATCCCAATAAGTGTATATTGATTGCTTTGTGTGGAAGTTATAGCGTCTACAAACTATGGTATAAATACTGCAATTTACGCCATTTTTCTGCTATACAGCGCTGCGCTAGTTTAACGGACAATTGCGCGGTCATGCAATACGGTACATGAATGAAATTTACATCCCTTTTTTTTTTCCCCACAAATTGAGCTTTCTTTTGGTGGTATTTGATCGCGTGTGCGGTTTTTATTTTTTGCGCTATAAAACAAAAGGCTGACAATTTTGAGGAAAAAAAAACAATATTTTGGACTTTTTGCTATAAAACATGTCCCAGTAAAAAAAAAAAAATGCAAAAATCAAATTTAGTCATAAATTTCTGCCAAAACGCATTCTGCGACATGTCTTTGCTAAAAAAAAAAACCAATACGTGTAAATTAATTGGTTTACGTGAAAGTTATAGCGTTTACAAATGGCGGGAAAGATACTGGGTGTAAGGGACCACCAGGCGGTACCGCTAGCACTCCACTGGCCAGGCGTCCCCAGCGCACGGTATCTAAGCCCCAGGGTACGTGTTCACCAGAGCCCTTGATGGTGGGGATGGACTTGAAGTACCCCGAGACCAGGTCGTGGCTACTGAGCACGCCTGTCAGTGGTAGCGGTATTCGCCAGGGGCTCCCGCAGGGAAGAGCCTGATGTGAGGAGGTCGGGTGATCCCGTCGGGATGGATGGATGGCTGACCAAGTGCGGGGTCAAACGGGCCGGGTCGGTAACAGTGGGGACGGAGCAGTACAAGGCAGCGGGCAGAGAGTAGTCGGGTCACACGCCAGGTCAGCAACGGAAGGTCAGATCCAAACGGGGGCATTCAGGAGAGAGGTCAGGCAAAGCAAGGGTCTGGGCAGGAGAAGGCAACGAGGTCAGGTACAATCCGGGTCAATAACTTACTTAGAACAGGTTCGCAGATACAGGATACAAGGAAAGACCAGAAGGCACTGAATGACAGCTCAGGGCCGTTTAAATATCCCGCCCTGCGCTGCCATTGGTGCCACGCGCGCGCCCACGGTCCCTACTGCGCATGCGCGAACTCCCTCGCCGCGGACGGCCAGGTCTCAGTGCCCGCATTCTGACACGGGGCGGTGCACTGTGCCTGCGCCGAGCCCGTTGCAGCGGGGATTCCTGACACTGGGATTTTTAGGGTTTTTTTTTTTTATACTAATAATGGCAGCGATCAGCGAATTATGGCGGCGATCAGGGACTTATGGCGGGACTGCGGCGGACATTCTGACATTGGGGGGGTACTGACTTGGGGTCACTGACATCCCCAAAAACACTAATACAGTGATCAGTGCAAAAAAAAAAAAACTGACTGACTGTACTAATGGCACTGGGGAGGAAGGGGTTAACTTTATTTTGCAGGGAAGGGTTATAGGAGTGAGGGGAGTGTTTTACTAGGGGGCGGGGGTGTGTACTGGGCGGGACACGGCTGATCGAGAGAAACTCTTCTTTCTCGATCAGCTCATCCTCGAGCTGACAGGGAAGTGACAGACAGCACAGCTACTGCAGCTGTGCTGTCTGTCACTGTTTGCCGCCGATTGCCGGAACATAGGCGCTAACAAGCGGCTGTGACCCGGCGACTGACATCTGCGGCGGTGATCCGCGGGACAAATAGGGTGGCGGCGCTTCGCGTGCGCCCCCTATTTGTTTACAAAACACGTCTTAAAACGTGGTTTTGCCTGTGAGTGCCGCCCTGCCGCCGTATATGTACAGTGGCTGGGCGGCATGTAGTTCATTACTTGCCGCCCTCCCACAGTATATTTACTGCAGGCGGGCAGGACAGGGGAAGCCAGACAATGTACCTGTACTTCGCTGGTTTGGGGAGCGCGTGCATGCACTCCAGCCCAACCCATGCTGTAATTGGACACAGTATGAGTTTGACTACTGATTTCAGGCAATGATTTTTGGCTGAAATTGGCCGTAGCCAATCGCACACAGAGTTCTGTGTTTACAAAAACAGCCAGGGAGTAAAGTAAAAGCAACACACACTGCACATTGTTAGACACCCAGTTAATTGCTTGATTGCCCCTAGATGTTAACCCCTTCCCAGCCAGTGTCATTAATACAGTGTCAGTGTACAGTGTGGCTGCATGGGGCTCCGCCCACACAGTCCCTCATTCAGTCATCTGTGAATGAGACTACAAGTCCCGACAGCCTTAGTGGCTGTCAGCTTGTAGTCCTCGAACTACCACAGTGCTGTGAAGCTCTTTCATTCTTTCTGTCAGTATGTCTGCTTGCTCTTACATCCCGTATGAGCAAGCAGATATACTGACAGATCTGCAGGAGACCTGCATGGCACCAGCGATCTGCTGATTTGCTGGTGCAATGGTTTACAGGCTCCTGCAGAGAAAAAAAATAAATGCACTTTACCTGCAAAAAAAGTGAATTTTTTTTTTTTTTTCTAAAAAGACGAACTTATCCTTTTTAAAGTAGCACAGTGCTGGACAGCAGAAAATGCTCTGTCAATGAAGGGGGTTAAACATTCCGGAGCCAAGGTGGTTAAGTTTAATGAAGGACAACTGAAAAGTAGTGTTTAGTTTATTTACAAGTAGGTATATACATCAATTGTAATTATAAGGGAAAGGAGAGCGGGTAAAGTACGCAAGGGCGGCAGGCAAAAGGGAAGAACTTTACTTTCTAGCATAATTGTTGCATTAGAAATGTTTTTATTTCAACATGTAATAATGTATATTTTTTGTTTTCCAAAGGAAAAACTAAGAAAAAAATCGGTAGAGCCTGATCGAGAAGATCGGTTAAGGAAAGAACGAGACGACAAAGACAAGGAAAGAGAGCGAGAGAGGGAAGAGAAGGAAAAGAAGAGGAGACGAGATGAGGAGGAGAAAGAGAAGGAGAAAGAAAAGGAGAGGACCCGTGACCGAGAGAAGCGTAAAAGAAGCCGTTCCCGTAGCCGAAATTCCAGCAAAACCTCAGACAGACGAGGCAGCCGGTCTCGTGACCACAAGAGGTCCCGGAGTGGGGAGAGGAAGAGAAGCAGGTACACTGGGGGGGGGGGGGGGGGTGATGATATACAAGTTTTTGGCTAAATTTTAGACATTCTGCCAAGGCACCCGTGAATAATCCTCTCTCTAGTTGAGAGAGGCTGTTCTATGGGAATGTTTGACCATTCTTCCAGAAGCACATTTGTGATGTCGGGGGAGGAGGCCTGGCTCGCAGTCTCCGCTCTAATTCATCCCAAAGGTGTTCTATGGGGTTGAGGTCAGGACTCTGCAGCCAGTCAAGTTCCTCCACCCCAAACTGGCTCCTCCATGTCTTTATGGACCTTGCTTTGTGCACTGGTGTGCAGTCATGTTGGAACAGGAAGGGGCCATCCCCAAACTCTTCCCACAATGTTGGGAGCATGAAATTGTCCAAAATGTCCTGGTATGCTGACGCCTTAAGAGTTCCCTTCGCTGGAACTAGGGGGCCAAGCCCAACCCCTGAAAAACAACCCCACACCATAATCCCCCCTCCACCAAACTTTACACTTGGCACAATGCAGTCAGGCAAGTACCGTTCTCCTGGCAACCGCCAAACCCAGACACGTCCATTGGATTGCCAGACAGAGAAGCGTGATTGGTCACTCCAGAGAACACGTCTCCACTGCTCTAGAGTCCAGTTGCGGCGTGCTTTACAGCACTGAATTTGATGCTTTGCATTGCGCTTGGTGATGGAAGGCTTGGATGCAGCTGCTCAGCCATGGAAACCCATTCCATGAAGCTCCCAACGCACTGTTGTTGGGCTCATCTGAAGGCCACACCAAGTTTGGAGGTCTTTAGCTATTGACTCTGCAGACAGTTGGTGACTTCTGTGCGCTTCAGCATGCGCTGACCCCACTCTGTCATTTTACAGTGGAAGGAAAGTATGGTAATAGAGGTATTCCTGTAGCTGCTTCTGTGCATCCTAGGGGTATTGTTCCTTGCACATTCTTCTATATATGCCAGGTCTTTTGTACTTTGCCGCTGCCTCTGTATACCCAGTGGGTTCACAGAGGCAGCCCTATGGGTATTCACTTTTTCTCTCGCTCTGTCTCTCTGGTATTTCCTGCAGCTGTCTGAGTACTCAAGGGACATTCTCTGTAGCTGCCTCTTTGTAACCTAGGGGTCTTCTTTGTAACCTAGGGGTCTTCTTTGTAACCTAGGGGTCTTCTTTGTAACCTAGGGGTCTTCTTTGTAACCTAGGGGTCTTCTTTGTAACCGCCTCTTTGTAACCTAGGGGTCTTCTTTGTAGCTGCCTCTTTGTAGCCTAGGGGTATTATTTAACGCTGCCTGTCCTTTTTAAGTTATATGGCCTTTGTTAACTGTAGGCTCTTGCCTTCCACGCAGAAGAAGGCTCAATGAGGGATGCATCAGGGATGACTCTCTAATTGAGACAGAAGCTACCATTGTAGATTGTTGTCTTGATGGCTTATCAAATACATTTTTAATCTGTCAACAAATCTCCCAAGGGTCACTAAAGCTGAAATAAAAAGGGAAGCTCCACAGTTTCTTCTCCCACCCCCTCTATCACTGTAGTAGTATTCGTGTAGTATTTACTTCCTGGAATCCATCTGCTCTTAGCTCAGGCATGCAGGCAGGATGGGGTGCTTGGCTGAGAGAACCCCTGCGGATGTAGTGAGCGCGGGGTCCGGGGAGGGCGGATGTAGTGAGCGTGGGTTCCGGGGAGGGCGGATGTAGTGGGCGCGGGGTCCGGGGAGGGCGGATGTAGTGGGCGCGGGGTCCGGGGAGGGCGGATGTAGTGGGCGCGGGGTCCGGGGAGGGCGGATGTAGTGGGCGCGGGGTCCTTGGGGAGGGCGGATGTAGTGGGCGCGGGGTCCTTGGGGAGGGCGGATGTAGTGGGCGCGGGGTCCTTGGGGAGGGCGGATGTAGTGGGCGCGGGGTCCTTGGGGAGGGCGGATGTAGTGGGCGCGGGGTCCTTGGGGAGGGCGGATGTAGTGGGCGCGGGGTCCTTGGGGAGGGCGGATGTAGTGGGCGCGGGGTCCTTGGGGAGGGCGGATGTAGTGGGCGCGGGGTCCTTGGGGAGGGCGGATGTAGTGGGCGCGGTGTCCTTGGGGAGGGCGGATGTAGTGGACGCGGTGTCCTTGGGGAGGGCGGATGTAGTGGACGCGGTGTCCTTGGGGAGGGCGGATGTAGTGGACGCGGTGTCCTTGGGGAGGGCGGATGTAGTGGACGCGGGGTCCTTGGGGAGGGCGGATGTAGTGGACGCGGGGTCCTTGGGGAGGGCGGATGTAGTGGACGCGGGGTCCTTGGGGAGGGCGGATGTAGTGGACGCGGGGTCCTTGGGGAGGGCGGATGTAGTGGACGCGGGGTCCTTGGGGAGGGCGGATGTAGTGGGCGCGGGGTCCTTGGGGAGGGCGGATGTAGTGGGCGCGGGGTCCTTGGGGAGGGCGGATGTAGTGGGCGCGGGGTCCTTGGGGAGGGCGGATGTAGTGGGCGCGGGGTCCTTGGGGAGGGCGGATGTAGTGGGCGCGGGGTCCTTGGGGAGGGCGGATGTAGTGGGCGCGGGGTCCTTGGGGAGGGCGGATGTAGTGGGCGCGGGGTCCTTGGGGAGGGCGGATGTAGTGGGCGCGGGGTCCTTGGGGAGGGCGGATGTAGTGGACGCGGGGTCCTTGGGGAGGGCGGATGTAGTGGGCGCGGGGTCCTTGGGGAGGGCGGATGTAGTGGGCGCGGGGTCCTTGGGGAGGGCGGATGTAGTGGGCGCGGGGTCCTTGGGGAGGGCGGATGTAGTGGGCGCGGGGTCCTTGGGGAGGGCGGATGTAGTGGGCGCGGGGTCCTTGGGGAGGGCGGATGTAGTGGGCGCGGGGTCCTTGGGGAGGGCGGATGTAGTGGGCGCGGGGTCCTTGGGGAGGGCGGATGTAGTGGGCGCGGGGTCCGGGGGGAAGGCGGATGTAGTGGGCGCGGGGTCCAAGGGAATGTAGTGGGGTCGGTGGGGGGGCGGATGTAGTGGGTGCGGGGGTCCTGGGCTTGGTAAACCTCCGCTTCAATCCACATTGCGCATGTGTGAATCAGCTCTTAATGTAGATTGACAGAGTAGAGTTCCACTTTAAAATTCGAGTAAGTGTACATATGCATCTTGTATTTAGTATTTGCTTGTTCCAGAGTTCAGCTTTAAGGAAGTTCAGTTATTTTGACATAAAGGCTTATGTCATCAAACTGCAACGTATGAAAGGATGCACAATATGCTCATAATAAACGAGTCCGTGCTTTGCTAAATTTTAAGCAACATCTTGAATCCTACAAGGAAATGATGGATAAGTGTGAAAAAAAAAACAGTTATATGAAAACTGTGGTTTAAGTCCCCATTGGTTGTAGGTAATGTGATCTCTGCCAAGTCATTGGTTACTTCATCTCAGGTAAGTGGCATTTATATTGGGATATAGATGCGGATCAGCAAGCTCTGCCTGCACAGCAGTGATACAAGATCATTTGCCTGTGATCATGAACCTGATGCCAAGGTACTGCTCACGTGTTTAACTGCTAGAGGGAACCCTGGGTGCTTTATATTCTATAATCGCACTAATCCTATTTCTCCTTCTACAGGAGTAGAGAGCGTCAGAGAAGTCGCAGTCACAATCGAACAGAAAGGAAACATCGATCACGCAGCAGAGACAAGCGCAGGTCAAAGAGCAAGGAACGCAAATCTTACAAACACAGGAGTCGGAGCCGAGACCGTGAGCGCAGATCTAAGGAGAAAGGTATGCCTTTTTTTTTTTTTTCCCGCCTAGGCCTCTAGTGGCTTGAATGACGATTAGAACTTTGGTAGGCTGACAGCTGCTGTGGCTAATTGCATGCCCCAGTCATTCCAGCGGCAAGAATCAGAGGATTCTTGCCGCTGGAATCCGTTGGCCACAGATAACCAGCTGTGTGACATTATGGCCTTCAAGATGAATTACAGGCATTTTCTGTTTGATACATTGGTACAGCTTGGACCAATGTGACTATGTATATCCCATACCTGGCCGGTGCTCCTATAAGCTAGATATTGCTGAAGTAGACACTGATACTTCAGTGATTTTTCTTTTTCCTGTTCCCCTGCTGAGTGTTTGGTCTTAGGCATTGTGAACAAAAGGAAGTCGGTCGCTTGGTGCGCACACACCATTCACAGAGAGCTTTTCACTTTTTTAATGCCTGCAAAGCATTCTGTGGATAAGGCAGAGAGCGTGACGTCACTGTCCCACCTCTGCACTTCATTCAGCCAGATTTCCAGCTTTTAGGGGCATTGACCAGATATGGTATATATACAGTTACATAGCTGGGCCAATATAACAAAATACAACATGCCCGGAAATCTTCTATAAGGAAAACTAAATGTTTGGGGTCAGTTTTATTCTAGTTATTGTTTTTAACCTATTCACGCCGGCCGCACACATGTTTGGTACTCACGGAAAGGTCCCGGTCTCCTCTTTCGATCGGGACCTTTCCCAATCATGTGACGACGCGTCACGTGATCCCTAAACCCCGCCTCCCAGCTTCAGAAACTTTTAAAGGGCCGGGAGGCGCTGGCAAGAAGGGGTTAACCTCTATATGAATTATTTCACACATAAACATCTTAATACTTTAGTGTTAAAACCTTTTTACATTTTGCAAAGTAAGAAAGTACTGACAGGCAGCGGAGTTGGGCATGCACAGCTCAGAGTACATTTACGGCACCTGCGCTGCTGTGATGTAGTGGCTTCTGCGCGCATGTGTAGGAGTGACGTCATGCAAAAGGAAAAACAGCAGGGCGCCAGGTCAGCCTGAATACAAACAGTGGAGCTTTTATTCAGGAGGCACTTACATGTGAATACTCCACAGCCAGTATCCTGAAAAATGCAGTGTGCAGCAGAGGAGTGGAGCCGACAATCACTGCAGGGAGGTAGGGAGAGACCTGCTGTGATGGAAGTGTACGGCTTTCCACCATGTGCTCCCGCCGAGTAGCTGGAGCGACTGACTGGTGCCGTGGATGACAATTGGATGGGCCGCAACGCGTTTCACAGGCTTCGCCTCCTTTATCATGCACAGCTCAGAGTACATTTACGGCACCTGATCTGCTGTGATGTAGTGATTCCAACGCGCATGTGTAGGAGTGACATCATGACCCAGCCACCATTATAGTGAACCCGGAAGTACGACCAGAAGAAGATTGAAGAGCCTGAGCCCTGACAGCGCAACGCTGGAGGGCATCTGTTGACAGGTAAGTCTGTCCTAATGTGCTACTATACTGGGCATACTAGCACTTTGACATAAACCTGCCGGTGGTCTCCCCTAGTGTTTAATTCTTTCAGTTCTGCATACACAGTGAGAATTCTCCATCCACAAGTCGTGTTTCTTGTTTTGGTGAATGCAGAAAAATAAATCACAAATTTCTTACCTTGTAGAGGTGTAATGCAGCTCTTTAAATGTGTTTCTGGATTTGCATAACTGCTGCAGCCATTGCAAGGATTTTTATTTCTTTCGCTCCAGGGCTAGTGGGAAAACGTGGAATGCTCCAAACTGGGCAGAAAATGAGCCAGGGGCAACAGTGAGGCAGTCACCTAGAGATGCAAGAAGCTGGCATAGGCGGCTGCAGTTGCGTCTACTGCCTGTCATTGTATTGTCTGCCAGAGATGCCTTTTGGGACCGCAGAGGCTCTGTAATGTTAGTTAAATGACACAATGCCAGGAGGGTGCTGGGCAACTTGGGCAGAAGCCTAGCTGCTGTGTACAGTCTGGGTCTAGAACATGGCGTCACTGGAACTTATTAAAGGATTCTTCTCTTGAATCACTTTCACCGTTGTTAGTTTAATGTGACCACTTGCCCTCCTGAGGATCCCCCCCCCCCCCATTTTTTTGCGATACAGCGCAGCGTTTCTTTAATTGACAATTGCGTGGTCATGCAACACTGCACCCAATTGAAATTTACATCCTTTCTTTCCCACAAATAGAGCTTTTTTTTTTTTTTTTTGGTGATCGCCTGTGCGGTTTTTATTCTTTTGGTGGTAATTGAGCGCCTGTGCCGTGTTTTTTTTTTTTTTTTTTTTGTGCTATTAAAAAAAAAAGACTTTTGAGAAAAAATACATTATTTTTTACTTTTTGCTATTCAACATGTCCAGTAAAAAAAAATCAAATTTCGTCATAAATTTAAGCCAAAAATGTATTCTGCGACATGTCTTTGCTACAAAAAAAATCCCAATAATTGTAAATTCATTTTTTTTTTTACGTGAAATTTATAGCGTTTACAAATGGCGGTGCAAATATACTGGGATTTTTTTATTTTTACTAGTAATGGTGGCGATCAGCGACTTGGCATCCCCAGTGACACCAATACAGTGATCAGTGCTAATAAAAAGCATGGACACTGCACTATTGACACTGGGCAGGAAGGGGTTAATGTGGGCGATCAAAGGGTTAACTGTGTGCTGTTTTACACTGTGTGGCTTAGTGTGTGTACATTTCATTTATGTCCAATATAATAATTTCACGTTTTGAAATTAAAAGTCTATCAGTGGCTCTATTAGCTTTGAATCTGGATGGAGAGGTTCGCTTTTTGGTTTCCCTGTGCTTCCTGGGATACCTCCAAAACTAAGTGAAGCTAAAGCTGAATAAAAGCTGTAGGTGCTGTAAGCGAGTTTTGTCATAGACTTCTATGGAGGCTTCAGAATGACTTTGAAGCACCGCTAAAGCGACATTGGGTATAATGTTTGAAGCAAAGCAAAAGCAATGTGTAAACAGGACTGTAAGCTAACCATTTATTTAGTGACGGCTTTGATTGGCATTCCATGCGCTTTAGAAAAAAAAAAGCTTGTCCGAAGTCACATTTTGAAGCACGTGTCAACTAGCCCTTACAGTGTACTTTGAACCTTTTTTGGACATGTAGCACGCCCAGTGTCCTCGACTGTTTAATATCAGATACCCATTGACATGTGTAAGAGGCAATCTTCAGACCTACATGTCATTCTTGTTCTCGGTAAGCTATTTTTGTTTTTTTTACCATTCTTGTAACAGAAGCAGTCAGTGCCATAACTGAATAGATCTCCAGGATGGAACCTTAAAGTGTTACAAAACCCACAACAGTAAAATTAGTCTGTATATGCAGTAAAGCATGCTTGTTATACTCTTTAGAACCTAAGGGGTTAATCCTGTGTATTGTGTAAAAAGGCCGTTTTAATCTGGACTTCTCTGCTCCTAGTTCAAATGTTTGTGTCTTATCTCCCGATAAGACAGACTGAACCATAGCCTTTCTGTGCATGCTCAGTTTAGTATGTATTGCTAGAAAAGTGTTGTGTTTTGTGTGTGGTGTTTTTTTTTTTTTTTTGTTTTGTTTTTTTTCTTGGGAGAGCGCATGGGATCAGCACAGGGCCAATCAGCACTGTCTAGACAGAGGTCAAGGGATTTTCATCCTAGAGCAGAAAGAAAACTCCTAAAAGCTTTAAACAGTGCTCTGCTGGACACTGGTAGAGGTCACAAGACTGCTTTATACTGCTGATGAGAAAAGGTATTTAGCAGTTTATATTTACTAAAATAATTGCATTTCCATGTTCTGTGTACTGTGGGAGACCAGATATAGTGAATGTAGGGTTCGGAGAGAGCGGAAATAGTGAATGCAGGGTCCGGGGAGAGCGGATATAGTGAATGCAGGGTCCGGGGAGACTGGATATAGTGAATGCAGGGTCCGGGGAGACCGGCTATAGTGAATGCAGGGTCCGGGGAGACCGGCTATAGTGAATGCAGGGTCCGGTGGAGACCGGCTATAGTGAATGCAGGGTCCGGTGGAGACCGGCTATAGTGAATGCAGGGTCCGGTGGAGACCGGCTATAGTGAATGCAGGGTCCGGTGGAGACCGGCTATAGTGAATGCAGGGTCCGGTGGAGACCGGCTATAGTGAATGCAGGGTCCGGTGGAGACCGGCTATAGGGAAGGCAGGGTCCGGTGGAGACCGGCTATAGGGAAGGCAGGGGTCCGGGGGAGACCGGCTATAGTGAAGGCAGGGGTCCGGGGGAGACCGGCTATAGAGAATGCATTTCAACAAAGAACTAAAGCGTAGAGTGCATCGGAGTTCTTTAGAAGGCAATAGGTGGTAAAACCCCCTCAGTGCAGAACCCTAGTCTTTCATATGCAGAAAACACTTGAACCAAATGGCCCTAAGGTCAAGTGTCTCCTCTCCTTATGTATGTGTATCTATCCATCTAGAACAAATTTTATTACATTTTTTGGGACAACGGGCTTCATAGGTCATTCTATACAAAGGTAGGTCCACTTTAACCAAGTCAGAGCAGATCCACTAGATTGTGATTATTGTGTGTGTAGAAGTACAGAAGGCGAAGAAACAGCTTTGTAACAGTTTCCAATTCCTCATCTATCATACCCAGTAAACATTGCTCCGGGGTGCAAATATCGGGCTGGTCAAAACTGTCTGCGGTGAAAAATGTCTCACATTGTTACAATACCAAACCATACGTACACTATATTGCCCAAAGTATTGGGACTGCTGCCATTACACGCACATGTACTTTTAGTGGCATTCCAGTCTTAGTCCGTAGGGTTCAATATTGAGTTGGCCCCGCCCTTTGCAGCTATAACAGCTTCAACTCTTCTGGGAAGGCCGTCCACAAGGTTTAGGAGGGTGTCTATGGGAAGGTTGGACCATTCTTCCAGAAGCAAATTTGTCAGGTCAGGCACTGATGTCGGGGGAGGAGGCCTGGCTCGCAGTCTCCGCTCTAATTCATCCCAAAGGTGTTCTATGGGGTTGAGGTCAGGACTCTGTGCAGGCCAGTCAAGTTCCTCCTCCCCAAACTGGCTCCTTCATGTCTTTATGGATTTTGCTTTTGTGCACTGGTGCGCAGTCATGTTGGAACAGGAAGGGGCCATCCCCAAACTGTTCCCACAAAGTTGGGAGCATGAAATTGTCCAAAATGTCTTGGTATGCCAACGCCTTAAGAGTTCCCTTCACTGCATCCGACGCTTTGCGTTGCACTTGGTGATGTAAGGCTTGGATGCAGCTGCTCGGCCATGGAAACCCATTCCATGGAGCTCTCTACACACTGTTGTTGTGCTAATCTGAAGGACACACTAAGTTTGGAGGTCTTTAGCTATTGGCTCTGCAGACAGTTGGTGACTTCTGCGCACTGTGCACTTCAGCATGCGCTGACCCCGCTCTGTCATGTGACGTGGCCTACCACTTGGTGGCTGAGTTGCTGTTGTTCCCAGTTGCTTCCACTTTGTTATAATCCCACTAACAGTTGAGCGTGGAATATTTAGTAGCCAGGAAATGTCACGGATGGACTTATTGCACAGGTGACAACCTATCACGGGACAACGCTTGGAGTCACTGAGCTCCTGAGAGCGACCCATTCTTTCACAAATGTTTGTAGAAGCAGTCTGCATGCCTAGGGGCTTGATTTTACTTATACAACTGTGGCCATGGAGGGGATTGGAACACCTGAATCCAATACTTTTGGCAATCTAGTGTATAAATGACCCCTCTGCAGTATTACATTTGACATATGGGATTCTTTCTTTTCCCCATCTTAAACGCAGTGGAGTATAGTATGTTTGGAGAAATCCTCTTATCTAGGTGAGATAACAGGGCTAGATAAGTGTCGAAGACTTCCACCCATAATTCTTCAGATAATTCTGGCAAACCCCGCCCTTCATTAAGTGTTTTTGCATGGAGACCACTTACTGTTATCTCACATATATATTCTTCTTATTATAGCCAAATTTACCACCCTAACTCCTCCCACAGTTTTTACACTACATAGACAGTAATACACCGAAACGTGCGGATTGTTCCCGATTGGTGTGCTATTACTTTGTGGAACGTTTCGTCAAATGGTTCCCGAAATATCAGCGTTTTTGTGTTGAAATTGGTCCCATAGGAATGAATGGCGGAATGTTCAAAACTAGAATGGGTAGAGTGGGACTGCCCTGTCCAGCCTTTTCACAGTTACTCCAAACACACAACAGTTACTCAAGTTACTCCGCCCGCCCACTCCACCCAGTTACTCCGCTCGCCCACTCCACCCAGTTACTCCGCCCAGTTACTCTGCCCACTCCACCCAGTTACTCCGCCCACTGCACTTGTAGACTACTGGTGGAGGCAAGAGCACTTCACACAATTTCCCCAGAAATTAGCTTTTCTAGTTCCCATGTACATTTGCCTCTGTCCTCCCCATGAAGAGGCAGTTGTAATATGAGGAAATTAGCTAAGAATGATCTTGGTAAGCCATTTTTAATTGTTGGTTTTCTCAATTCATAGAAAAAAGGAGTTCCGACGACAAAAAAAGCAGCAAGTCCAGTAGCCGAGATGGGCAAAGCGAATCTCGCAAATCCGACTCTAAGGAATTGCCCACACAGACCTCTGTGAATGGGTCGAGCGAAGACATAAAATCTGAAGGTGACACTCAGTCCAATTAAAACTGATCTGATTTGACCTCTGATCAGCCGGAGGTAAGTGTTTTTGTGCCTCTCTCTCTATAGCTCTTATGTTTTGCTAGAATGTTACGGTGCAGCGTAAGTATGCACAGATGAAGACAGGAAGCCTTGCCATGAATGGAGAGCGCTGTAGCCCCATCACACATGTAGAGGTATCTCCTTTTTCTGTATTCGTAGTGACCCGCGCCCATCCAAATCTCTCTCCTCCCTCTCTGCCACCATAACGCGTCCTCTTTGTCACATGAGCCATCCCAGAATCTCCAATCTTAAACTTTCGATCAGAAATGTTTTAGCTTTTTTTTTTTTTCCATTTTCAATTGCTTGATAAATTACTGGCATATAAATAACACATAGATCATAATTTTATAACCTTGTGTTAAAGACCATTTTGATTCATCGGCAGTAATATTTAATTTTAAGAGGCGCGTTTATTTTTTTTTAAGGCACTTTTCAAACCAGGCATAATTAACTGTTAAGAAAAGGAATGAAAGCTGTTTTTTTTTTTTTTTTTAAATTGTGAAAGATGTTTTGGAGTCGTTTGCCTTACTGCCTTGCATTCTAATGCAGTTTGTTCTGTAACTCGAGAGCCTGTAGAATTGGATTGTTCGAAGTGTAGGGTTTATGAATAATTTCAAGCTGTCTGCCATACCTCATGCAGCGTTGGTGTTGTAAGCGGGCCCCTGAAAATGCCAAATTAAAAATCAAGGATTCAGTCATACTAATCAGGTATTCTTGCAAGGTACTCCTTTCTTCCAAAATCCATGTTTGAATGATGTTACCTGTAATAGCATAAGCTTTTTTTGTGTATTTTTTTTGTTTTACTTTGTCTTTGTCTACCAAGCAAAGCCACAAACAAGTGTTTTTTTTTTTTTTTTTTTTTTTTTTTAGTTTGTTTTTGTTTTATTTTATTTTTTCTTTAATTTTATGTTAGAGTTTTGCTGTTCTTAACATCTTTAACAGTTTTGGCAATTTTCTTTTGACTGTGTCTAGGGATGCAATGATGCCCAGTCAGTAAAACAAAATTATTTAAAGATTTTAAATGCAAATCTGTCTATGCTCGCTAGTAATCGACTTGTTACATTCAGTGCAAGCTTTTACAGAGGTATGTCTTTAAATTTTTCCTACCAAGTAGGAGGAATTGTATCAGGCAGTTTACGCTGTAGTCCACTATACGGACATTGACGGAAAAAGCAGAGATCTGGCAGCGATTATTTTTTAATTTTTTTTTTTTTTCTTCCCCCCCCCGAAGATTCCTTTTTCCGATTTAGCATTAGAACGTTTTGGTTCCTGTTGCATGAAAGTTCTAGAGAATGGGGGACGAGTCTAGAGCCAGATGATTTGGTTTTCTTTAATAGATTTTAAGATCTTATTTCCTGGAATGGTAGCTAATTTTTGCTTTTTGTTTTATTTCTCTTCATATTTGACCTAATAGGACTACATTGCGAAGATCAAGGTGACCTCACAAGATGTCTTAATCGAAGATGGGCTTTAAATGAGGTGACAGAACCTGTAAAATGAAAATTAAAACTCGGTTAGAGTTTGTTCTAAACTATTAAATTGAGAACTGAAGTAATTCTGTAGAGTCGATTCAGTACAGTCTCTGATGAAAAGTTATTGCCCAGATGTCAGGGCGCAAGAAAATTAATTTAAACAAATGATGCAAGCAAGTGTAACAGCCATGGCTTGCCTATCAGTTAAATCCGAAGTTTATTATTATTATTTTTCGGACTTGAAAACACAAGATAATTGTGAACCACAAGAATTTGTTTTTTTTACTAGTAGAAAATAGATTATAAATAAACGCAACTTCTTATTTCTCTTGTAAATGTGCGCTGATGTCTTTTTGGCTTGGTATGAAATGCTTTTTAAAATAAATGTGTCACTGTTTCAATATGTGCAGTCTATGTTTTTCTAAATAAAATTTCTTTGAAACGCATCCTTAATGTTTATCAATGGCCAGGCAAGAAAGTATATAGAGAGTATTGTACAAAAAGTCACCCTGATAACAAACCTTGCTAGCCCATAGTTTGTCCTTCCTCCTTGTAGGGTATATTGGACTTAATAGATACAGTCATGGCCGAAATTGTTGGCACCCTTGATATTTCTCCAGGAAATCATGTATTTCTCACGAAACGTATTGCATTAACACATGTTTTGCTATACACATGTTTATTCCCTTTGTGTGTATTGGGACAAAACAAAAAAAGGGAGGAAAGAAAGCAAATTCGACATAATGTCACACAAACCTCCAAAAATGGGCTGGACAAAAGTATTGGCACCCTTTCACAACTGCGGATAAATAAGAATGTTACAAGCATGTGATGCTCCTGTAAACTCACCTGGGGCAAGTAACAGGTGTGGGCAATATAGAAATCACACCTGAAAGCAGATAAAAAGGAGAGACGTTCACTTAACCTTTGCATTGTGTGTCTGTCTGTGCCACACTAAGCATGGACAACAGAAAGAGGAGACGAGAACTGTCTGAGGACCTGAGAACCAAAATTGTGGCAAAATATCAACAATCTCAAGGTTACAAGTCCATCTCCAGAGAACTAGATTTGCCTTTGTCCACAGTGCGCAACATTATCAAGAAGTTTGCAACCCATGGCACTGTAGCTAATCTCCCTGGTCGTGGACGGATGAGGAAAATTGATGAAAGATTGCAACGCAGAATAGTCCGGATGGTGGATAAGCAGCCCCAAACATGTTCCAAAGACATTCAAGCTGTCCTGCAGGCTCAGGGAGCATCAGTGTCAGCGCGAACTATCCGTCGACATTTAAATGAAATGAAACGCTATGGCAGGAGACCCAGGAGGACCCCACTGCTGACACAGAGACATAAAAAAGCAAGACTACAGTTTGCCAAAATGTACTTGAGTAAGCCAAAAGCCTTCTGGGAAAACGTCTTGTGGACAGATGAGACCAAGATAGAGCTTTTCGGTAAAGCACATCATTCTACTGTTTACCGAAAACGGAATGAGGCCTACAAAGAACAAAACACAGTACCTACGGTAAAATATGGTGGAGGTTCAATGATGTTTTGGGGTTGTTTTGCTGCCTCTGGCACTGGGTGCCTTGACTGTGTGCAAGGCATCATGAAATCTGAGGATTACCAAAGGATTTTGGGTCGCACTGTAGGGCCCAGTGTCAGAAAGCTGGGTTTGCGTCCAAGATCCTGGGTCTTCCAGCAGGACAATGACCCCAAACATACGTCAAAAAGCACTCAGAAATGGATGGCAAAGAAGCGCTGGAGAGTTCTGAAGTGGCCAGCAATGAGCCCAGATCTAAATCCCATTGAACACCTGTGGAGAGATCTTAAAATTGCTGTTGGGAAAAGGTGTCCTTCCAATAAGAGAGACCTGGAGCTGTTTGCAAAGGAAGAGTGGTCCAAAATTCCGGGTGAGAGGTGTCAGAAGCTTATTGATGGTTATAGGAAGCGACTGATTTCAGTTATGTTTTCCAAAGGGTGTGCAACCAAATATTAAGTTAAGGGTGCCAATACTTTTGTCCAGCCCATTTTTGGGGTTTTGTGTGACATTATGTCATATTTGCTTTTCTGCCTCTGTTTTATATTTGTTCCAATACATACAAAGGGAATAAACATGTGTATAGCAAAACATGTGTTAATGCAATACCTTTTTTGTGTGAAATACTTGATTTTCAGGAAAAATATCAAGGGTGCCAACAATTTCGGCCATGACTGTATTTACAGGGGAACTACTGGGCCAGGGGTAAGATGAGGTCAAAGCAGTAATAAACACTCCTTCTTTCTCCTCCTCCTCCTCCTCCTCCTTCCTCCTTCCTCCTTCCTCCTTCCTCCTTCCTCCTTCCTCCTTCCTCCTTCCTCCTTCCTCCTTCCTCCTTCCTCCTTCCTCCTTCCTCCTTCCTCCTTCCTCCTTCCTCCTTCCTCCTTCTTCCTCCTTCTTCCTCCTTCTTCCTCCTTCTTCCTCCTTCTTCTTCCTCCTCCTTCCTCCTCCTCCTTCTTCCTCCTCCTCCTCCTTCTTCCTCCTCCTCCTTCTTCCTCCTCCTCCTTCTTCCTCCTCCTCCTTCTTCCTCCTTCTTCCTCCTTCTTCCTCCTTCTTCCTCCTTCTTCCTTCTTCTTCCTTCTCCTTCTTCTTCTTCTTCTTCTTCTTCTTCTTCTTCTTCTTCTTCTTCTTTCTCCTTCTTCTCCTTCCTCCTCCTCCTCCTCTCTCCTCCTCCTCTCTCCTTAACCTCCTCTGGCGGTATGATTATTTCTGATTTTTTTTTTTTTTTGTGCTGAAAGCGGTACCATTTTTTTGCATGGAAATATGTAGTTTTTTTTTATTGTAGGCTGTAATTTTTAGGAATAACTCATTGAAATCTGTCCGAACAAGAGTCTATTAAACATCCCGGGGATGATAAAATTTGAAACACGAAATTATAATTTAATAAATAATCATAAAAAATAATATAATAAATTTAATTCAATAATATAATCAAACCAAAAACGCTGAAATGTGAAATACAGAGGCAAATTCGCGCATCGCTGAGCAAAGTCACAAAATCGGTTTCAGTTTCTGATGACTAATTTCCCCCACGAATCATCACTCCATTCTGCAAGTGGTTCTGATTTACTATCTCTGTTCTCTAGCCGGTCTAAAACCGCTTTTGACGTAAAGGGACGCCATGGACTTTTCTAAGTTTGCAGGCAGGGCGCCGGACAAAGCACTCGGGACACAATGTATGTGAAATGCATTGAAACAGCAATGTAATTTTACTATGTAATAGTCATTTTAAAAAAAATAATTTTTAAAAAATTTCAAATTTGCCGCCTGTTCCGTCGCCCGTACGTCCCGACGTCACAGGGACCAGAACACAGAAGCCGGATGCCAGCATCAGCCGGTTGAGATGGCCGGGGACGCTGCAGGGGACACATCGCGGGAGCGAAGGACAAGGTAAGTGCTGCAGGGACTCCCTGAGCAATGCCGCATGGTAAGCCCGAGTGTAGCTCGGGGTTACTACTTTTGGTACTGATATTTTACCCCGAGCTACACTCGGGAATACCGCTAAGGAGGTTAAATTTAGTTCATCACATTGAGCACAATAAAGTAACTGTTACCCAGTGTAATATTTTGTTAAAAATTTTACCCCAGCATTTGCATTTTTTACAAATTCCAGTGCTGCTGGCTCTTTTTCATTGCTACTTCTCTAAACTTCTTGTCTTCACAGGAAAGAGCCAACAGTGGACAGTGCAGTCCCCAGCTAGTTTGTTAGCTTGATGAAGGAAGGAGAAGTGCAGAGGGGTGCTTTGCCATCCTAGGCTACAGGGATGTGTGTTTCAATGGATGCACGCAGTATAGGGAGACGGCTCTAGTTTCTGCATGCAAGGGTGACTCTATAGGACACTGCAAGAGAAATGTGACTTTCTTTTATTCAGCTCTGTTGAGAAAAGTCCAGGCTTTTTACTAGATTTTGCTAGGCCTTTTCCTCAACCTGGCTTTGAAGTGCCTTATCCAGACCCCACTGGATTAGGAGTCATGGTGCTAGTTCCAGAGCTGGCACATTGTCTCAGCATTTGCCCTGTCCCTGAAGACTTGCTCTGTCAGTAGGCTATTCAGCCTGAGCATCAGGCGATACCTCATCATTTCGACCACTGAGCAGCTCTAAATTTCCCACCATCACCAGCTTTACTGTACTAAGGGTTAAGACTGAGGTACCGAGCGCTGACATACATCCACTTAATTCGGGTGTCATGCATGCGGATCTTTGTCTTGTTAATCAGCATTAAAGTAGTATCCTGCTACTGCTCCTACCCCTCAAGGACAACATGGAACTTCTATTTCCGACTTGTTCCTACTATCTGCCTACAGTGACTCTGGTCACCTTCCTGCATTTGTTTGGTGCTTGAGGACTCTTTGCGCCAAATTGTATTTCTGTCATGCAGGTGCAACTTGTCTGCACATAGACCCAGAGGAGACAGTTTGCTCTGAGTAACCTTAGCCTATACTGTTTTAGGGGCATTTACTTGATATTCTCTGATGGAATCGACACCTGCAATCTTGATTCCTTGGATCCCATATGGTCTAAACCATTGGAGTCTCCTTCAGGGTGAGGCTGACTCTCCTACATGGCCGTGACAGACCTCTACTCCAGTCACTCATGAATTTGTGGCAATATTCACCCAATTCATCACATTACTTCCCCCAGAGGTTCTAAGCTTGCCACAGCACCTTCTTCTGGACTTTCCTGTCCCCTGGTTGCTGTGACCATCTACTTTGAGTCCCTACACTCTGTTTCTGAAGAGTCTATGAAGCACTGCAGTCATCTCAGAATTAAGAAAATATGATCCTACCAGGTATCGCTCTTATTAATATGGGGGGGGGAATTTTTTTGTACGCCAAAAAAAATTCTTATATAAAGTATATGGATTTAGCTCAATACCTCAGCCCAAATAAGATTTTCTAGAGTCGTGTCAAAAAGTGGGAAAAAAAATGTATATACCAACCGCTTTAATTGACTTACAATTATCTTTTATTAATTAAAAACACGAACACATAAATGCTCATAAGTGTCATGGGTCATGTCGCAAGATCAATTGGGTATCCAATTTAATCCAAATAATATATATGTATTTGTTATATCTTTATAGTTGACCAATTAAATACCAAAGCTGAGAGCTCTCAGAAAAAGGACAGCCATAGAGGACAGATAAGGATAAACTGAGTGACCACAAGATTTTATGTCGGTTGAATGCCTGAATCTCCGGGTCTCATAGCATATCATAGATAGATGAGCCAAATTAGTCCCAATACACTTTTTGTACTAAAGGTGATATCAGGTGTAATTTTGCTTTACGGACTTGTTTGTAGACGAATATATATGTAATCCAGCCACAGACGTCTAAGTAATAAACTAATATCTGTGTGTGGTCCGGAGGAGGAAAAGTGTAATAGTAATAAGGGTATATATTGACCCAAAAACACCTTGTGTAGACACAAACCTCCCTCACACTTCTTACAGCTACTGCATACCATACATACAATTGTGCTCAAAAGTTTGCATACACTGGCAGAAATTGTGAAATTTTGGCATTGATATTGAAAATATGACTAAAAATGCGCTCTTATTGAAGGATAACTATCATATGAAGCCATTTATTATCAAGTAGTTGTTTGGCTCCTTTTTAAATCCTAATAACAGAAATTGCCCAAATGGCCCGGATCAAAAGTTTACATACCCTGGAATGTTTGGCCTTGGTACAGACACACAAGGTGACACACACGGGTTAAAATGCCAATTAGAGGTTAATGTTCCACATCTGTGGCTTTTTAAATTGCAGTTAGTGTCAGTGTATAAATAGTCAATGAGTTTGTTAGCTCTTATGTGGAAGCACTGACTAGGCTAGATACTGAGCCATGGGGATCAGAAAAGAACAGTCAAAAGTCCTGCGTAACAAGGTAATGGAACTTTATAAAAAATGGAAAAGAACATAAGATATCCAAATCCTTGAATATGCCAATCAGTACTGTTAAATCACCTATTAAGAAGTGGAAAGTTTGGGGATCTCTTGATGCCAAGGTCAGGTAGACCAAGATTACAGCCATAACTGACAGAAGAATTGTCGGGGATTCAATCTTTCTTGGTCTACCTGACCTTGGCTTGAAAAGAAAAAGGAAAGATGGAACAAATGAGATTGGAAAGCCAAAAAATAAGAAAAAAAATTGTTAAACCAAATACCGTTGACTCGCAACAAATTATCCATAACCTAAATCAATTCTACAAAGGAGGCACATCATGGGGGTGCAGATTTCTTTGTAATTAGAAAAATGCCTTAAACAGCTTATGTAATGCCCATATTAAACCACAAGATGGACCAAGAAGAAAGTAGTAACTTTATCAGAACAGACAAAGGCCCCCTGAATGAAAATATATATATATATATAAAAAAGAATTTATAGATGTGGCTGTAAAGGGGAACGCCTTAATTTATCCCCCTCAGTGCTCCATATCCTTCGACAACCCAACATCTAAGACAGGATGGATCCCGATCATGCTCCAGACAAATGTGTTGTGCTAAAGGGGCTCTCAAATGATATGTGTAAGTATCATAAATGTGATCCTGAAAATGTCTACGTATTGATCTGAGGGTCTTGCCGACCTACGACCTGCAGGCGCAGGTTATGATATAAATGACTCCAGTGGTATCGCATGTGGCTCTCCGATTGCACCTGAAGGTCCTGCCAGTGGGCAAGACCAACCTGTCACCTTCTACAATGTACACGCAGTACTCACATCGTCCACACCTAAATAGACCTGCTCTTCTAGGCTGAGTACGGAGTCTCCATGTAATGGACCAAAAGTTCTCCCAGGGAAGGGACTGGGCCTTTTGATTTAGTGTTCACCAGTTTTCCCACTAGGGGGTTCTGAGATAATAGGTGCCAATGCTTGGCACATACTACTTCCACCCCGTCTGTTAATTCTGTGTATTAAAAGCATAATTTGACCCCACTTATGCCTGTTTGTGTTGTCCAAACAATAGCTTTTCTCGATCACTCTCCTTGGCCCATTTGTAAGCGGATGTTAACAAATTGTCCTATATTCTATGGAATCTACTTCGTAGCTCCTTTGCCTCGATTTCAAAATCTTTCAAATCTGTACAGTTCCTTTTGAGCTCTTAAGTATTGCCCAACGGTAATGCCCTTCACTAGGGAACGTGGGTGAAAACTTTTGGCATGTAACAAACTGTAGCTATTGGCTTTCTATTCAAGGTAGTTTGAATTGGCAGTTGTGGAGTTCTTTCTATTGACAAATCCAGAAACGTGACCCTTTTCTGATGCCAATCACTTGTAAAGCGAAGGTATAGGGGTTTGCCAAGAGTTTCCCACAAATTCCCCTATCTCTTCTACCGTACCTGTCCAAACAATGAGGACGTCATCGATGTACCTGTACCAGGATAAAATCCCGGACAGACACACTGGCGACACCCCTCCGCAAATAACCAAGACTTTCAGTCCCCAAGACAGAGATTGGCATAGGCCGGGGCACATTTAGTGTCCATAGCTGTGCCTTGGGCCTGGCAATAGTGTTTGCCATTAAATTTGAAGTTTGTTGTGTGGCAATAAAAACTTCAAACGTGTCATTATGAACTCGCTGTGTCCTTTTTTTGCTAATTGATCTACTATGTAAGGTTTTCTCAATCACCTGTAGGCCCTAATCTCATCTCAGAATTACAAGAGGTTGTTTCAGACCTTACTGATGCAGTGTGTACTACCCTGCATTTGGAGGATCATCCTGTCCCCAGCCTTAGGTCTTTCAGGATGTTACAGCTGCAAAGACCTTTCCTCTGCACTTGCTATTTGAGATATTCTTTTCTTTGGAATGGAAGCACCCCGATGAGTCCTGGACCCCTCCTGTGAGTGGTGAAACTTTTCCTTTGTGATATAGAGAATTTGTTAAGCAGTGGTCTGTATACCTTCCAGGAATGGCAATAGGAAAACCACTACTCCGGTAGGAGTGCTCACCTTCAAGGGTCACATCAGGTTTGAGTCCTGTTCTTCTCAGGTGGGGAAAATTGTGGTACCTAGACCCTGTACTGGACACTTGTGTACCATCTGTTTCATTTTCTTTATATATATAGATAGATATCTTTTTTCTTTATATCTTTGGGCCAGTTCCCTTTCCTGCTTACACTGAATAAATTGAAGGTGTTTGTGTATCCTTGTTGACTAAGTGAGTTTACATTTATGTTTTTCAGCGGGTATGGCACAGATCAGAGGTGGTTTTCATTTCTCAGTTTTTGCATTATGTTTTTAATGATGTGTTGTCTTAATTGCATGCTGTGTTATTTCTGAGTTAAAGCTCAATTGTTAATTGTAATCAGCTGTCACATGCTATTTAAACATTCTTTTGACAAATGAAAAGCAGTAATGACTAATGTCTACTGTCTAGTCTAGTCTTGGAGCTGTCTCTGTCTAGTCTTGGAGCTGTGATGTTCTTACCACATTGTGAAGGATTCCAATAAAGGATTTTATCCGCTACATCGTTGCTTGTGCGCCCAACCTTTGTGTCTCGACATTGCAGGAATTGGTGTGGCCCAGCTATGTCATAGAGAGTTGAAACCTATTGGCAGTCATCATCTTGGATAACGTGCACAACCAGCAGCAGCCACAGGCAAACTCCCAGCAAGAATATATACAGCAGGTAAAATAACTATTGAACACGTCACCATTTTTCTCAGTGAATATCTCTAAAGATGTTATTGACCTGAATTTTTCACCAGATGTTGGTAATAACCCATACATACAAAGAAACCAAAACAAATAAGTTCAGAAATAAGTTGTGTAATAAAATGGAATGACACAGGGAAAAAGTATTGAACATGTTCGCTGAAATGTATTTATTCATACAAAATCCTTTGTTGGTCATGACAGCTTCAAGATGCCTTCTGTATGGAGAAACTAGTCACATTCATTGCTCAGGTGTGATTTTTGCCCATTCTTCCACGTGTTCCTCAAATCTTGAAGATTTCGTGGGCCTCTTCTATGAACTCTGATCTTTAGTTCTTTCCAAGATTTTCTATTGGATTCAAGTCAGGTGATTGGCTGGGCAATTCTATCAGCTTTATTTTCTTTCTTTGAAACCAATTGAGAGTTTCCTTGGCTTTGTGTTTGGGATCATTGTTTTACTGAAATGTCCTTCATTTCATCATCATCCTGGTAGATGGCAGCAGATTTTTATCGAGAATGTCTTGGTACATTCTTCCATTCATCCTTCCTTTAACGACATGACGTTTGCGGTACCGTATGCTGAAAAACAGCTCCACACCGTGATGTTCCCACTGCCATGCTTCACTGTTGGGATAGTGTTTTAGGGTGATGTGAAGTGCCATTTGATCTCCAAAGATGGTGTGTATTATGGCATCCAAAGAGTTCAATTTTGGTCTCCTCTGACCAGACTATATTCTCCCAGTATTTCGCAGGCTAATCTAAATGTTGTGCAGTGAACTTTAAACGAACTTCAACATGCTTTTTCTTCAGTAATGGAGTCTTGAGTGGTGTGCGTGCATACAGGCCATGGCAGTTAAATACATTACAATTGTTTTTTATTTATTTTTTTTTACAATTGTACCTTCTGATGATTCATTTCACTCCTCTGTAAGAAATCTTGCAAGGAGCACCAGTTTATGGTGAAATTATGTTCTTTCCTCTTCCTGATTGTGGCCCCAACAGTGCTCACTGGAACATTCAGAAGTTTAGAAATCCTTCTGTAACCAATGCCATCAGTATGTTTTGCAACAATAAGGTTGCAAAGGTCTTGAGAGAGCTCTGTTTTTTAACCTGTCATGAGATTTTTCTTGTGCGACACCTTGGTAATGAAACACCTTTTTATAGGCCATCAGATAAGACTGAACCAGCTGATATTAATTTGCGCTGACAAAGAGCAGGATTGCTTTCTTATTACTGATAGATTTCAGCTGGTGTCTTGGCTTTCTATGCCTTTTTGCCCCTTAACTTGTTTTGGTTTCTTTGTATGTATGGATTGCATGGATTGTTACCAACATGTGGTGAAAATTGAATGTCAATAGCACCTTTAGAAATATATTTACCTAGAAAAATGGTGACGTGTTCAATGTTTATTTTAGCCTCTGTATACTGCTACACCACCGCTAAGTATTTTTGGCAGTGGTTCACTAGCACTGAAGGCAGGAGTTCTCTCTTTAGGGGCATAACCTATACAGCAGGCCATGTGTCAGATGGCAGGGATTGTGGGGTACAAGGAGGAGAGGGTTGCCTTGTAGAAAGTAGATAGAACCCCGTTACTACTTAAAAAGAAGTCAAAGCACGTAGTACAAAAAAAAACCTGCCATTTCAACAACTGTAAGCCCCCGGACTCTTGGCCTAAATCCCGAACCCAGTTTTGGAAGAATGGACTCCAAAGTCTTCTAAGCCAGGAAACGACTCCTCTCTGCGTAAAGGGGCACCTCCACTCCCTTAGGTGGGATGACCATTGCACACTCTCACAGCTGTTTGGCAGGGGGAAATTTCTTTGAGTGGTTCTGCAATATTTTGGCTTGAGGTTATGAGCTGGAATTGCAGAGCCCTCTCCATCTTCTCCTTTTTTTTAATTTTTTTTTATTCCCTCTTTTGGTCAGTAGTTGCCTCCCTTCCACAGGGAATTCATTAAGGTAAAAAATGTCTCGCATTTACAATCACTTTAAAAGAGGAACTGAACTATGGAAGCTGTACCCCAAAAAGGCAGAGGACAGAAGGAGTACTTACCAGTATTTCCTGTAATCTCCCTGCAGCTGATCTATTCTCCATTACTGACAATTTTATTCTGCACTGCCTCTTTGTGGAGGTAGCCTTCTTGGTCAAGGCAGGGATTTGCTTCCTTATGTCAGAGTCTCCAGCAAAGAGAAAAGTAAGCCGAACAGTAATGATTTCATGAGAAAAGCAAATATCCCGAGACTAGCAGTCAGAGGTAACAGTGTCTGAGTTTGATATACAGTACAGCTATAAGGCTACACAGTAGCCACTACAAAACAAGAGTGCCTAGGCACCCTCGCTTACTATGAAATTCACTGCTGTCTTTCAGGAAGCTTTCCTGACAAGATACATTTTCAGGGTAATGCCTAGACATTGTCAATATTTATAAATTTTCCCTGTAACATAGAAAATCTTTACTTTTTAAATTAAGCTCCACGTTAATGCTCTAGAACGAACAAAAGAAAGGAATGGAGTGTATCTGGGTGCCAGATCACTTCCAAAAGAATGGGTAATATTTGGTGCCACATCCTATATATTTAGTCCAAAATTGGAGGGAAAGAAACGGGGAAAAGGTTGCAAATGGACTTAAAGGCACAGAAATCCCAAACACATATTAGTAAAATCATTTGTACTTTATTATGACAATAAGTCATGAAAAAACATCTTGCAGTTTAACCCCCCCCTGGCGCTATTCCCGAGCTACACTCGGGGTAAAGTTTCAGAACCACAAGCGGTAACCCCGAGCTACACTCGGGAATACCCCGCAGCATTGCTCCGGGATCTCTTCTTCACTTACCTTGTCCTGCTCTCCTGCTATGTCCCCCCTGCAATGTCCTCCGGCCGATGCCGGCATCTGTCTTCTGGGTTTTGTCCCCTGCGATGTCGGGACGTACTGGGGACAGAACTGGCTGGCAATTTGAAAATTCTAAAAGTGACATTCACTAAATTCACATAGTAAAACATTACTGTATCAAACCATTTCACATACATTTTGTCCCGAGTGCTTTGTCCGGCGCCCTGCCTGCATTTTTACTCTTCTTTCTGCCTGGAAACTGAAACGTCCATGGCGTCCAAAAAGCGTCCCTTTAGGTCAAAAGCGGTTTTAGACCGGCTAGAGAACAGCGATAGTAAATCATAACCACTTGCAGAATTGAGTGATAATGATTCGTGGGGAAATTCCTCATCAGACACTGAAAACGATTTTGCGACTTTGCTCAGTGATGTGCGAACTTGGCGCTATATTTCAAATTTCAGTGTTTTTGGTTTGATTATATTATTGAATTAAATTTATTATATTTTTATGATTATTAAATTATAATTTATGAATTTGTGTTTCCAATTTAAACATACCTGGAATGTTTACTAGACTCTTGTTAGATTTCAGTGAGTTATTCCTAAAAATTACAGGCCTACAATAAAAAAAATACATATTTCCATGCAAAAAAAAGTACTTCTTTGAGCACAGAAATATGGCCATAATCAAGACTGCTAGGGAGGCTACAAGATCATAGTTACACTATCCCCGAAGACAATGTCCCACAGTCCACCGTGTACAAGGAACACAATGATTAAGGATGTAAAGACCACCAAATGGATCCTATAAGGGGGGGGGGGGGGTTGCGAGACATTAAGTTGCAGGAAAATGGCCCAACATGTTTCGCAACAATGATCGCTTCTTCAGGGGCTTAGTAGAATCTAAAAGAAATATACATAAATTAAATATATCAAATTACAACATGTGAATACAAGAAAAAGGCAAATTCATATCTTAACATAATGACTTACATATGATATCAATATGCACCATACAGCTATAACACCCTCCATGTACTGGGAGTAGGCCTCCTCTGTGTTCCACCAGGCAAGGGGCCAATCAGAAGGCCAGATAGGGGGGGCGCACAAAATTTGGCTGTTAGTCCAAAACCTCAATGGTCTAAAATCCACCAGTAGAAGAAAAGAGACAGAAATAGTGTATACTAGGATTCAACCCAAAGGAATCGCAATAGCACATGTCTATAGATATGAGAAAACTGAATATCCTAAATTTAATTTATGTATATTTCTTTTAGATTTTACTACTAAGCACCTGAAGAAGCGATCATTGTCACGAAACATGCATACTGCAAGATGTTTCTTCATTATTATTATACAGGATTTATGGCGCCAACAGTTTGCTTAGAGCTTTACACTATAACGGGAGACAATACAGCAACAATACAGTTCAATACAAGAGGGATAGGAGGGCCCTGATCCTGGGAGCTTACAATCTAGGAGTTATTGTCATATTAAAGTACAAATGATTTTACTAATATGTTTGGAATTTCTGTGCCTTTAAAGTCCATTTGCAACCTTTTCCCCGTTTCTTTCCCTCTAATTTTTGACTAATGCTCTAGAAAGGCTTTGTCATGTTTATGTGCAGAGCAATGATTGTGTACATGCTGTATGTGTGGGATATTGAAAAGTTTAAAAATGTGCCCCCAAAACAATGTAGTTTGTGTTTAGGATACTCATGCTGTATTTACCTGTTGTCTCAGTTTTCTGTGCACCATTGGCACATTTCCCTTCACATCCTGCCTCAAAAATGCAAAAGTTATAGGAAATCCCCTGGAACAAGTGTCTATTTTGAAAGATTATTATTATTATCCAGTATTTATAAAGCGCCAATAGTTCGCTCAGCGCTGTACATTACAAAGGGGGACAGAACATGTGACAGAACAATACCAATACAATGCAAAACATGAGGGGATCGAGGGCCCTGCTCTTTCGAGCTTACAATCTAGGAGGGAGGGGATGGTGGCACAGGAGGAGATAGCTGTGGGGGATGGAATGGTAGGAAGAGTGGAGGAGGTCGGCAAGTTAGCAGGGGGTGGGGTAGGCTTCCCTGAAGAGGTGGGTTTTCAGGGTGCGCCTAAAGGAAAGGAGAGTAGGTGATAATTTGATGGGTTGGGGCAGGGAGTTCCAGAGAATGGGTGACACCCTGGAGAAGTCCTGGAGGCGGGCATGGGAGGAGGAGACCAGGGAACTAGAGAGAAGGAGGTCTTGTGAGGAGCGGAGTGTGCGTGCTGGCTGGTACTTGGATATTAGGTCAGTGATGTAGTTCGGGGCAGTATGGTGGACAGCTTTGTACGTCAGCGTTAGGATTTTGAATTTGATCCGTTGCGCAATCGGAAGCCAGTGGAGGGATTGGCAGAGGGGGGTGGCGGTTGGAAAGGTGAATGAGTCTGGCAGCCGTATTCAGGATGGACTGAAGAGGGGATAGCCAGCGGCGAGGCAGGCCAGTGAGGAGGGAGTTGCAGTAGTCAAGTCGTGATATGATGAGGAAGTGGATGAGCTGTTTAGTGGTTTCTGGGGTTAGGAACGTGCGGATTTTGGCGATGTTGCGGAGGTGGAGTCTGTAGATTCACCTCTATTTCTGTTCAGGAGACACTCTTAACAATTTGTATTTTCCCCTTATGACCATCAATGAGAGACTATATATAATAGAGGGGTAAATCTCCTCAGCGGGCACATTAAAAAACTTAAAGCCTAACCCTGCCAAACTTCATCCAAAAAAAAGGTTTGCCTAGAGATACTTTAATAGCTGGTTACTGTTTAGCCAACATTCTGGTCTGTTAGAGTATCCAGTTGGCAATATATTAAACATTTTTTTTATTTTAATCTATTTCCCAATCTCCCTGACAAATGATTTCTGGGGATAATATTTTTAGAGCTGTTCACCCTTGTGACTGTGATTATGTGGCCGGAAACAGCTTAGCACGCGATTAAGACGTTAATGCTAAACTTCAGCAGTAGCCAATCCAATCAGACTTTTTGCTTTGTTAATGTCTGGTCATTATTTGGGTTAATATTGTCATATTGAAACAAGGAAAACTTCCAAAACAGTAGCAAATGTAATAGGAAGAGTGAAAGATAATAGAAACCTAAAAGTGACTTCAGAAAAAAGACTGAGTGGTCAATCAAGTTGACCCCTTTTTTTAATTTTTTTTTTGTTTTTCTTTTTTCTGTGACCAAAGATAGAAAAGTTTATTAACATGACAATGCGGGTAGTGGATGGGCTATAGGGGCATGACATTTATATATAAATTAATAAACCACCTGTGTAAAGTAAGAGTTTAGATACCTGTAATGGGAAGTGTTCTTCAAGGGACTGAAAATTGAACCTGCACCACACCAATGTGTCATGATGGGCTCTGTTGGCAAAAACGGTGCAGATCCAATTTTTTTTGTCCATCCACAGTCAATGGCACCTCAGTGCATCATTCTGTGGTAGGTATGTTGCAATAATACTGTTTAAAAAAACCTCAAAACTAACATATTTACCTGCTCTGTACAATGATTTTGCACAGAGCAGCCCCCTTAGGCCTCAATGGTTTTCCCTTTGCACCTGCCTTTCCAGCTATTCCTCTATAGAGATTGGAAGCATACTCACAAGTTATTTGTGCCCCCTTCCCCAGTGCTTATTAGCTTTATATCCATTGAGTGATTTTGTCTGTTCAATTGTGGATCTGGCCGTGGCCTGCCCTAACAAGACACCTCCTATTTTGATGAAGGATGTGGCACAACTGATTAAGCAGATGGAAGCCTTTTCTAAAGGTTGTTCTCTCTGGTGGGTCCTGCCTTTCACCCAATCCTGGTTGTGACTTTCCTTTGTCAAACTATGCCTGTGTGCCCAAATCCCATAAGAGATCTAATCACTGCTGTGTTGCTCACCTGCTTATTGAGAGCATGGAGCAGAAGGCTGTAGATTTAACTCTCATACCAATGGACACTTTGGCTGAAGTGCTGTCTACCGCCACCCTTCTGTGCAAGTATACCACGTCCACCGCCACCCTTCTGTGCAAGTATACCACGTCCACCGCCACCCTTCTGTCCAAGTATACCACGTCCACCGCCACCCTTCTGTCCAAGTATACCACGTCCACCGCCACCCCTCTGTCCAAGTATACCACGTCCACCGCCACCCTTCTGTCCAAGTATACCACGTCCACCGCCACCCCTCTGTCCAAGTATACCACGTCCACCGCCACCCCTCTGTCCAAGTATACCACGTCCACCGCCACCCCTCTGTCCAAGTATACCACGGCCACCCCTCTGTCCAAGTATACCACGTCCACCGCCACCCCTCTGTCCAAGTATACCACGTCCACGGCCACCCCTCTGTCCAAGTATACCACGGCCACCACCCCTCTGTCCCAGTATACCTTGTCCACGACCAACCCTCTGTCCAAGGTTTTGCTCATCACCTCATAAAATCAGATTAGTTTGCAAACTTCTGTCATGAATCCATGCTGTCTGTTGCTTAAAATATTTTTTTCCAGCAAGAACTATAGAAGTTAAACTAACAGGTGTATAATAACTTGGTAAAGATTTTGACCCCTTTTTAAATATTGGCACCACATTGGCTTTATGCCAATCCAGTGGTACTATGCCAGTCATTAAAGAGTTCCTAAAAATGAGAAACAATGGCTTTGAAATGAGAGAGCTCAATTCTTTAAGGCCCCGTGAGTGTATGCCATCCGGTCCAGGTGCATTATTCACCTTTATTCTGTCTAAATATTTTTGGATCATATCAATTGTGAACCAATGTGGACCATCTGGAGCTGTGTCAGTACCACGTCCATTATGGACAAGAGCTCCCCCATACTCCTTTGTATACACAGAGCTGAAGAAGGGATTTAATAAATTTTGTCTTCTCTTTGTACCCAGTCACCCACTGTAGATTTTTTTTTGTAAAGGGCCTACATGCTTGGACCAGATCTTTTTTATATTAATATATTTGAAGAATTTTTTTCGGGGTTGGTCCTGCTATCATTTGCAATCTGTCATTCGTTTTCAATTTTTGCAGCCTTTATTTCCTTTTTGCATATTGTTATATTCTTTGTAATGTACTTAAACGATGATAGTGTTCCTTCATTTTTATATTTAATAAAGGCTTTTTCTTTTATTATCTATATCTTTTTTAACTTTGGCCGTAAGCCACATAGGTTTGGTTTTTAGCCTTTTAAACCTGTTGCCTATGGGAATATATTTTGCAGTGTGTTCACATACAGTCTTTTTGAAGAACTCCCATTTCTGTGTTGTGTTCAGTGATGCCTATATTCCCTCCCAGTCTAAGTGTTGGAGAGCAGCTCCCATCCTTGGAAAATTAGCTCTCTTAAAATTGAGCGTCTTTATTTTTCCTGTATGAGCTTGCTGTTTACAGCTAACAAATGAAATCATGTTATGATCACTGCTACCCAGATGTTCTATATGGACATTAGTAATAAGGTCTGCATGGTTTGGGATTACCAGGTCCAGCAGAGCATCATTCCTAGTAGGGGCCTCTATGATCTGTACCATAAAATTGTCCTGTGGTAGGTTTAAAAATATTTGCCCTTTAACTGTTCCTGCAGTACCATTACTCCAGTCAATTTTCCGGTAGTTAAAGCCCCCCATTATTATCACTGTCCCAGCCTTTGCAGTCCTTTAGATCTGCGCAAGGAGCTGAGTTTCCACTTCCTCATTAACACTGGGAGGCCTATAACAAACTCCAATGATGACCTTTGTAGTACGCACCCCCATGTGCAGTTCCACCCATAATACTTCAGCCTCATCACACTCTCCATCAACTAGGTCCTCTTTCAAACTCGCTCTGAGATCACTTCTCACATAGAGACAGACACCACCACCTTTCCTATTTACTCTGTCTCTCCGAAAGAGAACATAGCCAGGACTATTAATGGCCCAGTCATGCGAAGAATGAAGCCAAGATTCAGCAATACCAATTAAATCATAATTCTCTTCATGCACCAAAGCTTCCAACTCCTCTATTTTGCCTGGCAGACTTCTGGCATTGGTGAACAAACACTTTAATTAATTGACACTTTGTGCACACATATTTTGCATATTTGTTATTTTCATACAAATGGTACCAATTCCACTGGTTGTTTGTAACATGGGAACCTTCTTATCCTCTGCCAGCCCTCCCCCCATCTTTCCACATTCCACCCACCAATAAGTACTGACCCTGTCTGATCTGTCTACCCCGTTATAATCTAATTCTCCCTCCCCCCTCGATCCTAGTTTAAATACTCCTCCAGCTTTCCCATAAACCTCTCCCCCAGCACAGCAGACCCCCTTACATTTAGGTGCAAACCATCTCTAGCATATAGGTTGCACCCCAATGAGAAGTCAGTCCAGTGCTCTAAAAACCCAAATCCTTCCTTCTTACACCAGTTCTTTAGCCATGCATTGAGTTCTCTAATCTCCCCCTGCATGGCACAGGTAATACTTCAGAGAATATCACCTCGGAGTTCCTTCCCTTCAGCTTGCAGCCTAGTTCTTTAAATTGATTCTTAAGGAGCTCTTACTGTTTTTTGTGTTCATCACTTCTGCAAGACAAGTGTCTTAATAGGCGGCCTTATCCTGCAATGTACCTTTCCTGGTTTTGCATAGGGATAAGATGTTACAAAGACACACAGCTTCCCCCTTGCTCTTCCATCCATTTGTCCAAATTGAAATTTCCTTCCATTGGCTGGATATGGTTTGGGCTGTGAGAAATCTCTCAGCCACAGTTTTTCAGGAACATTTAGAGAGCCTTACACCCTATGAGGACGTGCTTAGCACGAAATGCATCAGCAGGGCTACAGCATCTGGACATCTAGCCACCGCTGGTAGCCATCCTGAAAATCTTTTTGGTCAGTATTGTTTCTTGTTTAAATATCATTTTGAATTAAAGTTCATCAAAGCAATATTACACTATGTGGCGTCCCTTATTGGGCTCTCTTCGGGAGCACCACCTTCCGCAGTGCCTGCTTTAAAGGGGGACCCCGGAAGTCTGTGATTGCTTGATGAATCTTGGAAGCAGAGGACGATGTGGAGTGCGGCCTGACCAGAATACTGATGACCTAGGGGTCTGATGAGAAAGGAAACTTCTTTCATGCGTATTTAATATGCACTTCTGGTGAGTGCGCATTCTATTTATTTAACAGTCTTCACCTCTGGATTGTATACTATCACCACAGACAGGATCCTGCAAGATTTTTAATGACATATACCTTGTGATCTGGACGTTTACTTTATTGTGATTATCAATTATTTTGCACATTGTGCCTTTCATAACAGTTTTGGATATTGCTCATAACATTTCAGTGGTTATTTGCACTATAATCCTTAGCGCTGCACCTTTTTATCTCTCTAGTCTTTTGGAAAGGTCCATTGGTTACCTTTTTGGTGTTCTAGTGGCTTTTGCATTTCATTTGAATACGGTACATCTAGGTAGCGCTCGCTATACAATCTATATATAGTTTTCAGGAACATTGATTTCATTTTTTTCATCCCAGATGAACTCCAAAAGGGTGTGCTGGCTTCTTGTTCCACCATCTCTAGCAGACCATCATCCAAGCCACATACACTGTGCAAGATTAGTGAGTGTTTCTACAGTTTTTCAGCATCAGGCAACTTTTTCAAAGATTGCAATGCTGCAACCTAGTCCTCTGTTCACATGTTCACTGGCTTTCTTGGTTCCTCCTCATCATTCATGTGGGCGCTGGTCCCGAGCCAGGTTGTGTGTATCCATAGACCCTCCTCACAAGATTTGACTGACAGCAGCAGGAGCCAATGGCACCTGTTGCTTCCAGTAAAGCCTGTGAGAATAGGAAGAGGGGAGAGGAGACCTACAGCCAGGCACAGTGTTGAATTGATAGAGAATTAGGTAAGTGGGGAGGGGGGCACTGGTATTGGAAGGTTTTTTACTTTATTGCAGAGAATTGCTTTACTACTTCAAAATGGTTGTACAGCCTAAACAAGTAAGGTAAAAAAATGTTTTGGTATGTGTATAGCCCCCTCTCCCCTTTTATACTTACCCGAGCCCAATCTCAAGCCAGTGCTGCGCCCATCTGTAGCAAATCTCTTCTACCCGCTCTCACGGTCTTTGTCAATGGCTCCCGCCATTGTCCGTCAAATCCTGTGATGAGGGGGCAGGGCCGAGCCTCGCAGTCTGTGTCTATAGGAGCGAGTGAGTTGGCAGGTGTACTACAATAGGAAGCAGCATTCTATGGAGACACACCGAGAAGAGGAGGAGCCAGGAGCGCCGGCAGGAGACCCAAGAAGAGGAGGTTCAAGGTCGCTCTGTGCAATACAATTGCACAGAACAGGTAAGTATATAATATTTGCTATTTTAAAAGGAAAAAAAAAAAAGGCATTACAAACTCTTTAAAGTGATACTAAAGGCTTTTTTTTTAAAGAACAAACATGTCTATACTTACCTGCTCTGTGCAGTGGTTTCGCACAAAGAAGCCTCAATTTTCCTCTTCCTCTTCTCGGGTCCCCTGCCTGCACTCCTGTGCCCTCCTTGCTGACAGATGTCTCTGCAGTAAGCAGCTTGCTATGGGGGCACCCAAGCAGGTGTGCTCCCAAGCTGCTCCCCAGTGTGTCCATTGAAATATGGAGCTGCAGCTCGGCCCCACCCCCCACCTCCTCATTGGCAGACTGGCTGTAATTAACAGTGGCAGGAGCCAATGTCTCAGCCAATGAGGAGGCAGAGCCCCGGGACAGCTCCTGTGCACATCGCTGGATTGGGGTGGGGCTCAGGTTAGTATTGGGGGGTTGCTACAAACTGAAGGTTTTGTACCTTCATAGAATGGATGAAGATAAAAAACCTTGAGCCTTTACAACCACTTTCATGTGCCCATCAATTGACAAGAAAGAAAACAGAATACTTGTATTCACTGTGAAATCCTTTTCTGGAAGTCTGGAGTCAAGGAGACACTTGAACAAAGATGGGTGCCTTCCTGGAGAGAAAAACACATTAAGGCATTATTGGGGGGGGGGGGTACCATGATCTCTGTGAGAGGTAATAAATACGTGGAAGCAGGGGCGGACTGACAACTCTTGGGGCCCCCGGGCAATAGGGGATCATGGGGCTCCTGTGTCCTTGCCCACACTCAAAAAAGCCTATGAAAAAGGTACCAGGGGCATCTCATGGGGCCCCCTACTGACCCCGGGCCCTCGGGCAGTGCCCGAGTTTCCAAATGGTCAGTCCGCCCCTGCGTGGAGGTGTTACACTGATACGTTAGTCTGCTGCACTTAATTAGAAAAATATATCTAATATCAGAGCTGATAAAAAAAAAGGAACCTTTTGATGTTAAAAGTTTTCTGTCCATTTGCAATTCCATTGCAGTTATCCAATCTGTTGTGAAAAACAAACCTTTCACAACACAGATGTTAAGACGATAAACCTTCAGACACATATATGCATCGTGAGAACTTTCAGATATTTTCCAGCAAACATATTGGTGAGGACTAGACGGACTTTTGTCTTTTTTCATCCAGACTATGTAAGGACTGCAAGTTGCTTTTTTGTTATCCCATTATAACAGATGAAGCTGAAATTATACATAAGTGGTTATCTAACCCCTCAGGCTGCCTTGCAAATTCTCAAGCAAATGAAAAAACAAAGTTGGGGAGAGGTGGGTGACTTTGGCCATTGTTAATTTGTTGGAATGGTTAGTCGATGCCTTCACGGGATGAATGGAATGGCCCCACGGTTCCCAGCTCCCATTGTAGCCCCGTTTTTTTTCACTCCTGCACTCGATGCCAAATGTCGTCAGTAGGCAGTCTGTGTTTTGGATTTTCCAAATCGGCTCAGACAGAGAAATTAATAGCATAAAAATAGCTTGTGCGAAGGCAGCTCATTCATTAGGATTTTCCGCCTTTTAACGTTCCACCGAGATCGAACAAAGAACAACGGTGTTGATTCATAATACCGCAGAGGAATTTATTAATCTCCTAATTTGATACATAAAGTTTCTGTGCTAAACTGAATAAGGAAAAGTATAATGTAAATATGTCTCTTCTGATTAAGTTCAGATATCTTATAAGGCTCGCCGTCTCCTTTTTTTCCCCCCTTCCATTATATTACATAAATTAAGACCGTTCACCCGTGAACAGAACAATAATAGGTCTTAGGTGGGGTGGGTACATTACTGGGGCATGCTGAATCCTTTAAACTATTTCCAACTTTTTTTTTTTTCTGAAATTCACAGACTAAACCGAGCACAAAAAAGTATTGTCAGAAAAATCAAGATTTCCCGAATTAATTCATGGAATAAATCGTACGCAAGTAAAGTGTGAAATTAAAGGGTTATTTTTAATAAGACCATTAATCCAGTGCAGTTCGGACCAGACGGGGGGATCGCAGTGTTCCCTGTAGACAGAGCCGTCAGACTTGTTCATTTTTTAGAATTTTAGTGAATTACTGCAAGCCAAAATGTGGCGTATAATTTGTTATACCTGGATCGGGATGTTGACGGTGGAGACTTTCCTATTGCTTCTTTTCAGTCTGCTTCGAGGAGGAGAAGCATTGCCGCATGTGAGGTACTCCCATGCTGGCCTGTGTCCCAATGATATGAATCCAAACCTGTGGGTGGACGCGCAAAGCACCTGCCAGCGTGAATGTGACGCCGACCAGGTGAGTTCCGTTTATCATATCATACAGTCATGGGTGTATTTACCACAAGGCAAACAAGGCACTTGGCTATGGTGGCAGCTTTTAGGGGGGCAGCACCTCCCTCCAGAAGAAGGGATGAAAGAAGGGACACGCTTTGTCATGGGAACCAGGTGGGATCCAAGAGAGGCTGCGGGCTGCTTGATGGTGTATGTAGAGCCTGACTCTCGTTCTCGGGGATGTCTGGAGCTGGAAGAAAAGAAGGGACACGCACGCCATGGGAAACAGGTGGGATCCGAAAGAGGCTGCGGGCAGCTTGATGGTGTATGTAGAGCCTGACTCTCATTCTCAGGGATGTCTGGAGCTGAAAGAAAAGAAGGGACACGCACGCCATGGGAACCAGGTGGGATCCGAAAGAGGCTGCGGGCTGCTTGATGGTGTATGTAGAGCCTGACTCTCGTTCTCGGGGATGTCTGGAGCTGGAAGAAAAGAAGGGACACGCACGCCATGGGAACCAGGTGGGATCCGAGAGAGGCTGCGGGCTGCTTGATGGTGTATGTAGAGCCTGACTCTCATTCTTGGGGATGTCTGGAGCTGTGAAGAAAAGAAGGGACATGCATGCCATGGGAACCAGATTGGATCCAAGAGAGGCTGCTTGGTGGTGTATGTAGAGCCTGACTCTCATTCCCGGGGATGTCTGGAGCTAGAAGAAAAGAAGGGACACGCACACCATGGGAACCAGGTGGGATCCGAGAGAGGCTGTGGGCTGCTTGATGATGTATGTAGAGCCTGACTCTCGTTCCTGGGGTGCTGTCAACATGAGTGTCTTTTTTTTCTATCCCCGGGGGGGAAGTAGTGGAAGGCTCTCCCGGTTACCCGGGTGGGGGGCAGAGGTGTTGTTGGTCAATGTCAGCATTGTCAGGTTCTCTCCATGGGAGGGGGAAGGGGGGGGTGTTGGTCGGTGTCCGTGGGGGCAGACGTTTTTTGTGTTGCCTAGGGCAGCACAAAACCTAAATACACCACTGCATACAGTACTGATCTGTATGCTTGCTCCACATCAGAGTATTGAAGTCAGAGGGGTCAGCATGGCATAGGCAATCAGGGATTTCGGGTGACCAGAAATGGTAGACCCCCAAATTTTCCTCAAATATTTATATTTTTATCTAATTTTTACACCAACTTGATATTTATTACCAGCTTGGTATTGACACTTGTGTTTTTGGACTTCTGTTATGTTTTTCTAAATTGCCCTCGAAAATGACTTCTAGGATGCAGTCTGTCAGCAACATTAACACAGCAATTTTTGTTTTTGCACTCCTCCCTGTAAGTTTTATTACCTGTTGATCCTGCCAGTAGATCTGTTGTTCTTCCCCTTTCTGTAATAGACCAAGCTGCCCAGAAAAAAGGGCATTACAGGGATTTGGGGCAAATCATATAAACTTCCAGAGTTGCTTACTGGTCAGCTTTTATTTATATGGTTTATACATAATTTGTAAAAGGAAAAAAAATGAACTGTTGCTGTAACTGCTTATAAAGTGTTAGCTTGAGTTGGACCTTAAAGAAGAATTCAGGGCAAAATTATTATTTTCCCATGCGGCAGGGCTGTTCCCGCACTGCATGGGTTAAATGCTCGTTTTTGTCTCGGGGCTCGGAAAGCAAAGATATACTTACCTAATCCGGTGATCCTCCAAGCTGAAGACTGGTCCCTGCCACTACTGCCCCGCTCCCCCCCCCGCCCACACACACCCCCACACATGCTAACGTTCGTGTGAATGGACTGTTGCTTACGCCATCCCACCCATAGACCAGCTCCAGACATGAGGATGGCAGGAAGAGTCCACTGCTGGACATGGGGGAGCACGGTTTTCCAGAGGATCGGAGGATAAGTACAGCTTAAGTACAGCTTTTCCCTGAGTCTCTGATCAAAACAAGCACTTAACCCATGCAGTGTGGACACAGCCCCACTGCATAAAATAAAGTGTGGGCCGGAGTTCGGCTTTAGTGTGTTTTTCTCTTACTTAAAGAAGAACTCCAGGCATGGTATATTTTTACATAGATAATTTTGTCCAGCTTGGACCAATGTAACTATGTACAGTGAAGGAAATAAGTATTTGATCCCCTGCTGATTTTGAATGTTTGCCCACTCACAAAGAAATGATCGGTCTAAAAATCGAATGGTAGGCGTATTGTAACACTGACAGACAGAATAGCAACAAAAAAATTCAAAAGAAATGCATGTCTAACAAATGATGCACTGATTTGCATGTTCATGAGGGAAATAAGTATTTGATCCCCTTCACAAAACATGACTTAGTACTTGTTGGCAAATCCCTTGTTGGCAATCACAGAGGTCAGACGTTTCCTGTAGTTGGTCACCAGATTTGCACACATCTCAGGAGGGATTTTGGCCCACTCCTCTTGGCAGATCCTCTCCCAGTCATTAAGGTTTGGTGGCTGACATTTGGCAACTCGAACTTTCAGCTCCCTCCACAGATTTTCAATCGGATTAAGGTCTGGAGACTGGCTAGGCCACTCCAGGACCTTAATGAGCCACTCCTTTGTTGCCTTGGCTGTGTGTTTTGGGTCATTGTCATGCTGGAACATTCATCCGCGACCCATTTTCAATGCCCTGGCTGAGGGAAGAAGGTCCTCACCCAAGATTTGGCGGTACATTGCCCCGTCCATCGTCCCTTTGATGCAGTGCAGTTGTCCTGTCCCCTTAGCAGAAAAACATACCCAAAGCAGAATGTTTCGTCCACCATGTTTGACAGTTGGGATGGTGTTCTTGGGGTCATAGGCAGCATTCGTCCTCCTCCAAACACAGCGAGTTGAGTTGATGCCAAAGAGCTCAATTTTGGTCTCCTCTGACCACAACACTTTCCACCAGTCCTCCTCTACATCATTCAGATGTTCAGTGGCAAACTGCAGATGTGGCTGACATTTGGCAACTCGAACTTTCAGCTCCCTCCACAGATTTTCAATCGGATTAAGGTCTAAAAACTGGCTAGAATGATGCAGTCCTCCTCTACATCATTCAGATGTTCAGTGGCAGACTTCAGACGGGCGTGGACATGTGCTTTCTTGAGCAGAGGGACCTTGCAGGCATTGCAGGATTTCAATCCTTGTCAGCGTAGTGTGTAACCAATTGTTTTCTTGGTGACTGTGGTCATTCTGCTTTGGGTGAGAACCTTCTTTCCTCAGCCAGGGCATTGAAAATGGGTCATGGATGGGTGTTCCAGCATGACAATGAAACAAAACACACAGCCAAGGCACCAAAGGAGTGGCTCATGAAGAAACGCATTAATGTCCTGGAGTGGCCTAGCCAGTCTGGTCCAAGCTGGACCAATGTAACTATGTAAAAATGTACTGTGCCTGGAACTAATCTTCAAAGTCCAATTTTTTTATAGATTTTATCTTTTTATTGAAACTTTTTCCAAAGTATCATACAAAACACAATGCAAAATACAATCCAAGAAACAATATAATTTTAAAAAAAAGTCATTTTTAAATTATGTGTCCATGTAAGACTACCCTGCTGCTGGGTTATTTTTATTACTTCAGAATGAACAGTGTTGTCACCCTATTACAGGAAGTGGAAAAATAATAGATCTATTAGCAGGATCAAGAGGTAATAAAACTGTTACAGAAGGGACTCAATTGAAAACTACCATATTAATGCTACTGACAGACTGCATCATATGTCATTTTTTATTTTGCCAAAAGTTTCATTTTATATTGTCTATCAGTCAGGGGCGGACTGACCATTTGAGATCTCGGGCACTACCCGAGGGCCCGGGGTCAGTAGGGGGCCCCATGAGATGCCCCTGGTACCTTTCATTGGCTGTTTCATAGGCTTTTTTGGGTGTGGGCAAGGACACAGGGGCCCCATGATCCCCAATTGCCCGGGGGCCCCATGAGTTGTCAGTCCACCCCTGATATCCGTTAAGTCTAGGGATAAAGAGACACCGTAGTCAGAATCATCAAAAAAGCCAGCACACCATAATGCCACAAGAATGGTTTGTGCATGCCACAAATATGACATTTTGGGGCCACAGAGGGCCCGTTTTTCTGAAGCCGTTTATGACACTATAAGAGAGATTCCAATCAGCCCCAAAAATTAGCTTTATGACATGCAAAAATGAACACAAAAACACCTAAACACTTTTATTACATTATGGTGTGCTGGTAAATTTGACGATTCAGATATAATAAGCCACTGAAGATTTCTCTTCTTGCCTTATTATTGTGGCTTCCTGAACGGCGAGTCTTTTTGCTGCAATAGATTTTGGCACATTAATAGTTACTCTATTTATGGTGTGCAACAATCACTCCGAAGGACCTTGTGAGATCAGCCTGCATCAGACTGGGTATGTTGGCTTTTGTGCAACTTTGCATACAGATTTAGTTTTTGATGTAATTCACAATCTCCTGTTGGACTATTTCTCCTGAGTATAGACACCAGTATAACTCCAATATCTAATCTAGTGACAATACTGGTAGGTTTAGTTGTTCGAAGTAGAAATTGAGAAACCAGAGCAGAGGAGGAATGTTTAAAGAAACTGTGTTCTTGAAATCAGATCTGAAGCTGTAACATATTTTGTTTTTCTGTAGGAATGTGAGACTTATGAAAAGTGCTGCCCTAATGTATGTGGGACTAAGAGCTGTGTGGCAGCGCGATACATGGATGTGAAAGGAAAGAAAGGTCCGGTCGGAATGCCAAAGGAAGCAACGTGCGACCTCTTCATGTGCACCCAGCAAGGCTCCGAGTGCGACATTTGGGATGGGCAACCAATTTGTAAATGCAGGGATAGGTGTGAGAAGGAACCCAGCTTTACTTGTGCCTCTGATGGACTTACATACTACAACAAATGCTTTATGGATGCTGAAGCCTGTACCAAGGGTATCACATTAACTGTGGTCACCTGTAAATATCACCTGTCTTGGCCGCATACAAGCCCATTGCCTTCTGAGACAACTGCTAACCCAACCATTCCTTCTGTTGAGATGGCCATCATGAATGTGATTCCACCCACTTTAGTCAGCAACCCAACGCACAAGGCTGTCCATGTAGGGGATACTGTCAGTTTTCACTGTGACGTCACTGGCAAACCGAAACCAGAAATAACATGGGAGAAAGAAGTAGAGGGGAAGGAAAATCTGGTCATGCGACCCAACCATGTTGTTGCAAATATAGTGGTCACCAACATTGCTCAGCTAGTTATCTACAACACTCAGTTACAAGATGCCGGTGTCTACATGTGTACAGCTAAGAACACTGGAGGCCTCATCAAGGTCAACTTCCCTTTGACGGTCAAAGAACAACCTGCTAAGGAAAAATCCAACAAGACTTTTTTTCCAACTGATGAGTGTCTGAAGCCACCGGATAGTGAGGACTGTGGGGAAGAGCAGACTCGGTGGTACTTTGATGCCAAGAAAAACAACTGTTTTGTTTTTGTGTATGGTAACTGCAACAGCAACTTGAACCACTTTGAAACTTATGAGTTGTGTATGATGACTTGCATGAATGGACCCGTCAACTTCTGCAATTACCCTGCTCTACAAGGCCCTTGTAAGGCCTATGAGCCAAGATGGGCTTATAACAAACTACTGAGCCAATGCCAGTCCTTCATCTATGGTGGCTGCGGAGGCAATGAAAATAACTTTGAAAGCAAAGAGATGTGTGAAGACATGTGTCCATTCCCCAAGAACCAGAAGTGCAAAGTGTGCAAACCTAGGCAGAAACTGGTCACTAGCTTCTGCAAAAGTGACTTTGCCATTCTGGGGCGCATCATTGAGCTGACCGAAGATCAAGATACGGGCAATGCCCTGGTCTCGGTTGAAGATATCCTGAAAGATGAAAAAATGGGACTTAAGTTTCTTGGAAAGCAACCGCTGGAAGTTACCCTGCTGAACATGGACTGGAGCTGTCCGTGTCCCAATGTGACATCTGTTAGTGGTCGGCTCATTATTATGGGTGATGTGCATAATGGCATGGCTGTCCTACAACCACACAGCTTTGTTGGCATGTGGAGTGCTCGCCGTGTGCGTAAACTGCGTGAAGTCATTCACAGTAAAACGTGTGATCTTCTGAAAGAAATTTTAAGCCAGCCGTAATCAATATCCGTATAAGCATGCGCAATGCCTTCATACATTTCTGGGGCTTCCAAAACTGTCCAGGCTCAGGATTTGACATTTTTTAAATCCTGAAATATTGAGAGTTTTTGAATGTTTCCTGATGCAGGACAGTTTCGGGAGATCCGTTGGTTTTATCCTAACTTACTAATATTGTATATCCAGTTTGACTTAAACATTAACGTGTGATTTGGGATTCTCCATGCTTGTTGGCTGTTTGCAAGGAAAATTTGTAGGGTTTTTTTAAACATGTTTGCTTAGCTAAGTAAATAGGTAGTCCTCCTTAAATTGACTCTGTCAGAAATAAATTGTAAATGAGATAGATCTAGGAAGAAAGTACTTACCTCTTTCAAAGCTCACACCCCCAAACAGGGCCATGGATAAGGGGGTACCACCGGTCCTCATGTACTGGGCCCAGGCCAGCTGGGTAAATGTGGGCAGGGAGGGTGGTCGGCATGGGGGAGCAAGTACTGGAACCAATCCCCTGCATGGCTCTCTCTGCAGCAGCTGAAAGCTGGCCTTTCTTCTCTCCTTCCCACTGGCTTTCAGCTGCTGCTGAGAGAGAGAGAGCCACACAGGGGATCGGTTCCAGTAATTGTCCACCCTGGACAGGGATAGACTGACAACTCATGGGGCCCCCGGGCAATAGGGGATCATGGGGCCCTTGTGTCTTCGCCCAAACTCAAACCACACCCAAAAAAGCCTATGAAAGCTACCAGGGGCATCTCATGGGGCCCCCTACTGACCCCAGGCCCTCAGGCAGTGCCCGAGTTCCCAAATGGTCAGTCTGCCCCTGCCCCCGGAGCACCCATCACCCTCCCTTGCACCATATGTTTCCCCCTGCTGCCCAGGCCCCTCTGTGTACCCCCACTTCCCCAGTGCTTCCAGCTTCCCTCCTCTCCTTCCCACTGACAGCTGCAAGCGCACAATAGGATTCTTCAGGATGGAGAATGGGGGAAAGGTCCGGTAAATATGGCACATTTACCATCTCCTTCCTTTCCTGAATGAACACCATGAGTGATCAGTACTGATCACCATTCATTAAAAGTGAAGCATAGTAAACAGTTTTTTTGGGGGGGGGGGAGGGGGGCCCTATCAGGTTGGCTGTATGGGGCCCCGTGGTTTCTAACAGCAGTCATGCTACTAAGAAAATTAATGGGATGCCTTACTATAATGCACCTCAACGCATGAAAAGGTGTAAATGGGCCTATGCATATCATGTTGTGACCGATGATACATATCAAGCAAACGTTATCAAATATATTACTTCTCCGAAAGCCGTGTTCTGTGTGTACCCTTGTCTTTTGATTATTAAGGAATTATTATTATTATTATTGAGTTTTCAGTCCTTGCCTTTGATGGCCACTGCGTTTTATTGCCTTGATATTGCTATGTAATGATATACCTGCTGATTAGTTCATAGCCCTGTGACCGGTTGACCGGACGTACATTTTTTGTTATCCTTGTAACCTATTCTCACTGTATCACATGTACTAAAGATCTCCAGCTATATATCACTGTGATGATGACATGTATCTCGGTGCTGTGCTCTAGTCTAGCTTGTATTTCTTTCATGTTCCTCACTAAATGTCATCATGTGTCCCGGTTGTGGTTGTGTTGATGACATTTCAAGCAGGGTGACTGAGTGTTCTTTTAGACTTTATCCATTCATTTTGCCGGGCCCATTCACATTAACGATTTCCACTGCGCTGAACTAACGCCCATGTGCATACGTTCATGTACAAAAAAAGTGTACACAATTCTCATTTGGTGCGTTGTGCTTCACTTTCCAATGTATTGGGGTGCCTTTCACAACAAATCACACCGCAGAGAGAGCGGGGGTGTTGCAGAAATGTATATTAATGCAAGCATTTTAGAAACGTCTGAATGGGTCCTTAGTTTCTTTTCAGTGAGTGTTGCACTTATTATTTATTTATTATTTTCAGGTACTTATATAGTGCTGTCCAGGGGCAGACTGACAACTCATGGGGCCCCCGGGCAATAGGGGATCATGGGGCCCCTGTGTCCTTACCCAAACTCAAAAAAGGATATGAAAAAGGTATCAGGGGCATCTCATGGGACCCCCTACTGATCCTTGGCCCTCGGGCAGTGCCCGAGTTTCAAAATGGTCAGTCCGCCCCTGGTGCTGTCAATTTACGCAGCACTATACATATATATTGTACATTTATATCAGTCCCTAACCCTCAAGGAGCGTACAATCTAAGGTCCCTAACTTACATTCATACATACACATACTAGGGACAATTTAGACAGGAGCCAATTAACCTACCAGCATGTCTTTTGGAGTGTGGGGGGAAACCGGAGTACCTGGAGGAAACCCACGCAGGCACAGGGAGAACATGCAAACTCCAGGCAGGTGGTGCTGTGGCTGGGATTCAAACCAATGACCCTAGCACTGCCAGGCGGAAGGGCTAACCATTTAGCCACTGTGCTGCCCCCAATTATTATTATTATAATAATGATAATAATTAATAATACAGGATTTATATAGCGCCAACAGTTTGCTCAGCGCTTTACAATATAACGGGAGACAATACAGCAACAATACAGTTCAATATAAGAGGGTTAGGAGGGCCCTGATCCTGGGAGCTTACAATCTAGGAGGGAGGGGCCAGTGGTGCAAAAGGTAGTAACTGCGGGGGATGGGCTGGTTGGAAGAGTAGAAGATTCCATTATTAGCTGAGGGCAGGATAGGCTTTCCTGAAGAGATAGGTTTTCAGAGATCACCTAAAAGTGAACAGAGTAGGCGATAGTCTGATAAATTGGGGTAGAGAGTTCCAGAGGATGGGGGAAGCTCTGGAGAAGTCCTAGAGATGAGCATGGGAGGAGGAGACAAGGGCACTAGAGAGCAGGAGGTCTTGCGAGGAGCGGACAGTACGGTTTGGGTGATATTTGGAGACAAGATTGGTGATGTGATTTGTAAATGGCTTTATATGTTATTGTTAATGTTTTGAATTTTATCCGTTGGGCAATGGGAAGCCAGTGGAGGGATTGGCAGACATATAGAGAAAAACAAAACAGAGGGCGCACCGGCCTTGTGCATTACCTTTAAAAGTATGTTTATTCAATTTAAAAGAAGGTATTCTACTCACAAAAGTACATGAATATAAGCACATCATATGAGACCGCTCTGTCCAATTTGCATTGCATTTCTGAATGGTGGTGAGAATGATGGACATCCAAAATGGCTGACGCGTTTCGAGGACTAGCCTCTTCCTCAGAGCCTCGAAAACCCTCAAAAGTTCTCGAAACGCATCAGAAATTTTGGAAGTCTATCATTCTCACCACCATTCAGAAACGCAGTGTGAATTGGACAGAGCGGTCTCATATGATGTGCTTATATTCATGTACTTTTGTGAGTAGAATACCTTCTTTTAAATTTAATAAACATACTTTTAAAGGTAATGCACAAGGCCGGTGTGCCCTCTGTTTTGTTTTTCTCTACTTTTGGACTGCCTGGTTCTTTGAGGGCAGCAAGGCATACATATTCCAAGACATTCGTTGTGTGATCCCTATGACATAGAGTACATCCCTAAGCGTAGGAGTATTTGGGTTTTCCACTTTCACATCAGTGTTGCATATAATACAAATTTTCATGCTATCACTTGCTGTGTTTGGTTTGGATAAGTTCTTAAATGAGTGATTTTACCTTCAGAAGCTCATTCCTTTATGCCAGGGGTCTCCAGCCTTTCTAAACAAAGGGCCAGTGTATTGTCCTTCAGACTTTATAGGGTCCAGATGGCCAGTGATAGTAAACAATGACCCATCTTTAGTATTAGGGGAGAAATAGTGTCCCATCATTGGTGTCGGTTGGAGGAATAGTGCCCCATCATTGGTGTCGGTTGGAGGAATAGTGCCCCATCATTGGTGTCGGTTGGAGGAATAGTGCCCCATCATTGGTGTCAGTGGGAGGAATAGTGCCCCGTCATTGGTGTCAGTGGGAGGAATAGTGCCCCGTCATTGGTGTCAGTGGGAGGAATAGTGCCCCGTCATTGGTGCCAGTGGGAGGGATAGCGCCCCGTCATTGGTGTCAGTGGGAGGAATAGTGCCCCATCATTGGTGTCAGTAGCAGGAATTATGCCCTATTATTGGAGTCAGTGCGAGGAAAAGTGCCCCATCATTGGTGTCAGTGGGAGGAATAGTGCCCCATTTTTGGTGTTATTGGGAGGAAAATTGCCCCATTGTCGGTGCCAGTGGGAAGAATAGCACCCCAAGGGGTAGATAAAGGCTAGCAAAGGGCTGCAGTTTGGAGATCACAGCTTTATGCCTTAAAGCTGAACTCTGGGCATTTTTTTCCCGATGCAACGAGGCTGTGCCCATACTTCGGTTACCTGCTCATTTTTTTCTATGGGATTGGAGAGCTGAAATATACTCGCCTCATCTGGTGATCCTCCCAGCGCAAGACCGGTCGGTCCCTGCCACTCCTGCCCCTCCCTGCGATCTAGCCGTCTTGTGTGGTGAACTGCTCCTGATGTCATCACGACTTTAGCCCAGCTCTGGACATGAGGATGGCAAGAACAGTCCACTGCTGGACGTGGGGGAGCAAAATTTTCTACAGGATCAGGCGAGTGCAGGCTCCGTAATTCTCACTTGACAAAACAAGTTATAAACCCATGCAGTGTGGTCACAGCCAGGGGCGGACTGACCATTTGGAAACTCGGGAACTGCCCGAGGGCCCGGGGACAGTAGGGGGCCCCATGAGATGCCCCTGGTACCTTTTTCAGAGGCTTTTTTGAGTTTGGGCAAGGAAACAGGGGCCCCATGATCCCCTATTGCCCGGGGGCCCCATGAGTTGTCAGTCCGTCCCTGGATGCAGTACATACACAAATGGGATGGGAATTTAATTCCATGTTAATGCAAATAGCGTCCACAAAGTTTTTTCAACCAGGACACAGGGGCCCCATGATCCCCTATTGCTCAGGGGCCCCATTAGTTGTCAGTCTGCCCCTGGTCACAGCCCCACTGCATGGGAAAACATTTTGCTTGGAGTTTGTGCTTTAAACTGGCCATACCTATAACAGTTTTCATTGTATGTCAACCACTTTCCATCATGGATATGATCGCAAGTAATCATCATAAACGAAGTATCTACCACCCATGAGTTTGATTGACCGCTAGGACTTAGTCAATGAGTGAATTAGAAACTGGACACAAAATGGCAGATTCAGCTGTAGGTTATTGAAAGTTAATGGAACTAAAATTGGAAAACACTATGGAAATCAGAAAGTGATCGTCTTTTTCTGCCGCAGTCAATGGGACAATTTTGACCCATCTTTTTGTGGCAGATAAAGCCCACTAAGTTTGTTTTTGACTGCTCTGTGATCCCCAAAAAAATGGATGGAATGTTTGTTTATCAAATTATGTGTATGGCCATCTTAAATGTCACATAGTGCCTATAGACCCAAGATGGCAGTCACCTGATCAGACATGGTTTCTCCAGAGAAAAGCAGCCCTCGGGAGTATCTGGCTGCCCCTTCCAGCCCTTCTCAATAGGAATAAACATGTATGTATTTACAGGTGCCAAGAGGCAGGGCAGGCAGAGATCATGGCTGACTGTTTCTGAAATTCTATAAACAACTGAAATTGTATGTCACTGCATACCCCTCCTATGCCATCCTTTGCAAATTGTAGATAAATGAAAAAATTTACATGGACAGTGATCATAGGTCTGTCTTCCCAGTACTCTGCAGCCTGTACTCTTCTTCATACATTATAACCTGCATGTGCCCCCTGTGCCTACATCGACTATAATGGAACCCAGAGCCTGTTAATAACCATCCCCAATGGCAGGTGATGCCGGGTATGTGGAGCACCATTTTTTTGGGAAGGAAGATAGCTTTCGGTTGGAATTGTGTGATGCCAAAGTGCACCTTCCCTCTAAAAAAATGTTCCCACGCAAAACCTTGAAAAAGAATTTAAAAGGTTTACTGTCCCATTGGTGATGTTTCCCCTCATTTCCTGTGCTGGAGAGCCCTGTTTATTGCCCTTTTCATATATTGGAAGCCTGATGGAGAGCACTGTTTATTGCCCTTTTCTTATATTGGAAGCCTGCTGGAGAGCACTGTTTATTGCCCTTTCCCTATATTGGAAGCCTCTTGAGGAAGATTACCTATAGGGTTAAAATAGATGGTTCTATCAGGGTTTGTGGCTAATAGCTACATACTTTAATTTACGGCAGCTAATCAAACAATGATACTCAAATCTAAATCTCCATAAGAACACAATGCTGAATCAGAGGTCTATAATGACTTTGGAACTCACCATTTCAACCGTGAGAGGTGGCTTGCCCTGTTAATTGGTGGGTGCATTGAATAGGGAGACTGGGGTTCAAATCCTGGTGTCAGCAGTAATTTAATCTGAGATGGGTTTGAATCTCAGTGCTGGCTGTTATTTATTCCCCATTTGTTGTGTAGACTTGAAGAGGATATTGGAATAGGTTGCACTGATGCTCAGTCTGAGAGTTGGCTCAGAAGGTTAGCTGCCAGGAACAGATCCAGCAGTGGTGTTAGAGTTCCTGGTTCTAGTCTCGGTGCTGGCTCCTTGGAATAGTTGCTAATCCCTGTTATTGGGGGTGACTAGGACTATACAATATAAAGTGGCTGCCTGTGACCTGGCAGCCACTATAAAGGAGGGTCTTACTTTTTTGTGGTCCGAGAAACTCCCAGCTGTAGGGGGCTTTTCTACAGCCAGGAGTCTAGTGATAAAGTGACCTGTGGGGATTCGATCCAGGGTCTCCAGCATGAGAGGCAGAGCAGCTACCCCCTGAACCAGCTGGCTGCCCTGATATAGGAGAGTCTCTGTTGTCGGTATTGAGAGGTGAAGTCTCCAGTGCTCTGGCTTGTTGTTCAACACTGAAGCGGTTACATGATTTGTAGATACTGTTGCCTGTATCGCTTGTATGGCCTAAACAAAGGTCTAGACCACGGGTGTCAAACTGGCGGCATTCCAGCTGTTGCCAAACTACAAGTCCCATGAGGCATTGCAAGATTGACAGTTACAAGCATGACTCGCAAAGGCAGAGGCATGATGGGACTTGTAGTTTTGCAACAGCTGGAGGGCCACCAGTTTGACACCCTTGGTCTAGACCATGATATGGGACCCACACAGTCATTGAGTGTAATCTCTTGTTCTCAGGACCATCACTTTCACTCCAGAGAACAGATAATGGCTTTCCGATTTCAAAAAGTATGTAAGTCACAAATATAAAAATCTATCTCTATATTTAGAATTTTTGAACGCGAGAATTCTGCTTTTGAGTCAGCTTTCTGATTTTGAGTATGACATTAACCTTTCTCTAATCAAAAAGAAACAAATCACTGCGCAGTGTGAGCAACAACATCACGCTCAGCTATTCTAGAACTCTGTGCAATGAGATCACTGATAAAGTGGGAGATTGCACTGTATGCAAAGAGGGGAGCCCCGGATAGTGCTTTGTGCACAGAGGGGAGCGTGGGATAGCAATTAAAGCCCAACTCTGGGCAAATAAAAATTGTTCCATGCAGTGGGGCGGACTAACACTGCAAGTGTTAGTTGTTAGTTTATGTCTAGGGCAGGGGTATTCAAACATTGGCCCTCCAGCTGTTGAAGTACTACAAGTCCTATCGTGCCTCTGTCTCTGGGAGTCTTGCCTGTGGATGTCAGAGTCTTGCAAGGCCTCATGGGACTTGCAGTTCCTCAATACCTGGAGGGCCATAGTTTGGACACCCCTGGTCTTGGGGAACAAAAAAAGGAGATCTACTTATCCTATCATCCACTCCTCCCTGCAGTCTAGGGTCCTGATGCCATCAAAAGCAGAGCAGGATGGTGATGGACAGTCTACTGCTGGATCATGGGGGAATACCACCGCATGCCGGGAGAGCTGAGGTTCAGGTAAGTAAAATGGTTTCTTCTCTCCCCTTGATAATGGGTGTCAAACTCAATTTGATTGCAGGCCGCATCAGCATTATGGTTGCCCTCAAAGGGCTGGTTGTATCTGTAAGACTAGATGTCCAGAACAAGTCACCCTCCCTTACATCAGATGTCCAGAGCCACTCCACCATCAGAAGTTAATCCCCCCCATCACAGAGCAGCCCCCTTACCTTGTGCTGCTGCCAGGAAGAAGCTGAGAAGCAGAAAGTGCAGGGTCTGGAGCAGGGGCGGACTGACAACTCATTGGGCCCCCGGGCAATAGGGGATCATGGGGCCCCTGTGTCCTTGCTCACACTCAAAAAAGCCTATAAAAAAAGGTACCAGGGGCATTTCATGGGGCCCCCTACTGACCCCGGGCCCTCAGGCAGTGCCCGAGTGCTTGAATGGTCAGTCCGCCCCTGGTCTGGAGGAGGACTTGAGTCAGTTTCTGGAGTCTGCTGAATGCTGAGACCAGGGGAGGTGGAGATGAGGGGATGCTGCGTCTGCAGAGAAAGACGTAGTATCTGTAGGAGGAGTTCTGTCTTCCTCTCTGCTGCCAACTGCTGAGGTGGGGAAGCAGGGACGATGAGGGTACAGGAGAGGTGCTAGGGCCTCTTGAAATGGCCTTGGAGACCAGATTTGACCTGCAGGCCTTGTGTTTGACACATGTGCCCTACTGCAAGGGATAATTTTTTTTATCTGCTTGGAGTTGGACTTTAGTCCAACTGGAGTTGGGTTTAGAATCTAAGGCGGACTGACAACTCATGGGGCCCCCGGGCAATAGGGGATCATGGGGCCCCTTTGTCCTTGCCCAAACTCAAAAAAGCCTATGGAAAAGGTACCAGGGGCATCTCATGGGGCCCCCTACTGACCCCGGGCCCTCTGGCAGTGCCCGAGTTTCCAAATGGTCAGTCTGCGCCTGGTTTAGATAGACTATTAGATGGGATTTCAGCCGTTCAATGCTTCCTCTAAAATGTAATATCAAGGTCTACAGTGACCAAAACATGACAATTGCCCGATCAGACTAAAATCTTGTCATGTTAATAGTAACATTTCTACTCAAAGGATTTACATCCTCCAAAGTTTAGTTTTCTAGCTTCATATCCAGTCAATAAGTAAAAGCTGATTTTTTTTCAGTGAATATAATTTATTAATAACAAAAGCAAATTTTAAGAAAAGTGAATATAATTTATTAAAAATAAACAAAACAGGTTTTTATAAAAAAGTGAATATAATTTATTTTTCTTTTTGTAAGTAAATCTGGGCACATACAGTATTTTGTACAATATTTAAATAGTCCTAACTCTATTTTGTCCGGTCAAAATATATATATGTGTTGTCTGAAAATAAAAAAAGGCAGTCCCTTTAAAAATATTTTTTTTCTTTGATATGTCAAGAGAACTCAAAATAAACCAGTTTTGCCGATATTATTTACAAAATGGAGCTGTAAAAAAGACAATCTGTAACATAACATTTGGAACAAAAGAAAATACATTCAGGCCAGTCCAGCATCCTTCGCCATGCCGTAAAATATTCCTTTTGATGCTATGAGGTTGGTAGGCGTATCAAATTCAGCTATTCTCCCCTTGTCGAGGACAAGAACCCTGGAACAGGAGGAATAAATGTGATTTTGGCAAGGAAAAATGCACTCACATACAGTGGGTATAGAAAAGAATCACCCCCCCCCCTTTAAAATAATCACATTTTGTTGCTTTGCAGCCCAAAATGAAGACAGATACAGTTTTTGTTTTATCCAGCTGTATTTACTCAGTGCAGCTTATAACATCTAAGTGAAAGATATAACACCAACACAAAAAAATAAATAAATAAAAAACAGAATCACTAAGTTGGAAAAGGATCACCACCTCTCATAAAAATAACTTGTAAATTTGATCAGGTGTAGCCAATCACAAGCCATTTGACTTTCAGCTTTGATTAGCTGTGGTAATTTTGATTAGCTCAGCTCAGGGGTGGACTGACAACTCATGGGCCCCCCCCCCGGGCAATAGGGGATCATGGGGCCCCTACATCCTTGCCCACACTCAAAAAAAGCCTATAAAAAGGTACCAGGGGCATTTCATGGGGCCCCCTACTGACCCAGTTCCCTCGGGCAGTGGCCGAGTGCTCGAATGGTCAGTCCGCCCCCGGTCAGCTTGAAAAGAGCTCTCCTGGAGCAACTGAAGCAAACAATCAACTATGGGTGGCAAAGCACTGTCAAAAGATCTTCGGGATAAAGTTGTGGACCAGCACAAGTCAGGTGATGGATGCAAAAAAATTTCAAAGGCTTTATCAATGCCTAGAAGCACAGTGAAATCTATTATCAAGACGTGGAAGGTATTTGGTGCAATGCAGACCCTCCAAAAGAGCCAAGAGGAAACTGGCCAGAGAGGCCTCCAAGAGGCCTGCAGCAATTCTGAAGCAGTTTCAGGAATTGATGACAAAGAGTGGCCATTGTGCGCATGTGACAACAAGATCATAAATTCTCCACATATGTGGCTTGTATGGGAGGGTTCTCCGCATATGTGGCTTGTGTGGGAGGGTTCTCCGCATATGTGGCTTGTATGGGAGGGTTCTCCACATATGTGGCTTGTGTGGGAGGGTTCTCCGCATATGTGGCTTGTATGGGAGGGTTCTCCGCATATGTGGCTAGTGTGGGAGGGTTCTCCACATATGTGGCTTGTTTGGGAGGGTTTTCCACATATGTGGCTTGTGTGGGAGGGTTCACCACATATGTGGCTTGTGTGGGAGGGTTCTCCACATATGTGGCTTGTGTGGGAGGGTTCTCCACATATGTGGCTTGTGTGGGAGGGTTCTCCACATATGTGGCTTGTGTGGGAGGGTTCTCCACCTATGTGGCTTGTGTGGGAGGGTTCTCCACCTATGTGGCTTGTGTGGGAGGGTTCTCCACCTATGTGGCTTGTGTGGGAGGGTTCTCCACCTATGTGGCTTGTTTGGGAGGGTTCTCCACATATGTGGCTTGTATGGGAGGGTTGCAAGAAAAAAAGCTGCTCCTCAAGAAAGGCCACATGCAATCACCACTGAGCTTTGCCAAAACTCAACATGAAGATGCTGAGGCCACACGGAAAAACATGTTCTGGTCAGATGAGACTAAAATTTAATTATTTGAGCTCAACACTAAATGATATGTCTGGCAATCTCACCATCCACATAATACCATTCCTAGAGTAAAGCATGGAGGGGGTAATATCCTGTTATGAGGGGCCTCTCTGCAGCACAGACTGGAGCATTTGTCCGGATAGAAGGAGAAATGGATGGGGAAAAATACCGTCAAATTGTTGAGGAAAATCTGCTGCCCTCTGCAAGAAAGTTGTCAACGGGAAGAAGGTTTACCTTCCAACATGACAATGACCCAAAGCACACAGCAAAAATGAGCCCACGGTGGTTGGTCTGGCCATCTCACCATCCACATAGCACCATTCCCACAGTAAAGCATGGAGGGGGTAATATCCTGTTATGGGGGGTTTCTCTGCAGCAGGGACTGGAGCACTTGACAGCACTTGGCTTCACCATGGTGACACTGTACAGCAAGGGTGACAGTATGTAGAAAAAAACAAATAATATAAAAATAAAATGTAAAATGTTTTTTTAAAAAATTATAATTTTTGGTTATAAACTAATTTGGGTTATTTGTTTCTTTACTAAAAAGATAACTGAATAAATTTTGGCCAAGATTTATGATGAAATATTATTTATTTGCAAAATTGTATAAGAAAAACACTTTTTTAATTTATATTGCAAAAGAAATAAAAATCCCAGTGGTGAATAAATACACCAAAATAAAGCTTTATCTGTCTCAAAAAAATGCAAAAAAATTCATATGAGTACAGTGTTGCATGACCGCGCAATTGTCATTCAAAGTGTGATAGCACTGAAAGCTGAAAATTGGCCTGGACAGGAAGGGGGTGAAAATGTCCGGACTGGAAGTGGTTAAAGGCCTCACGAAAGGTGCACGTCTAGATACCCATTGAATGTTGCAGCTGTCCCTGAGATGGTAATCCCATGGGTTTATTACAAATCAAAGCCAGGCAATTCTTTCAAGCAAATTTCACAGTCTGCATGGGAAAATCTGAGGTTATTTTCAACTAAAACTTTTGGCAAGATCATTGATTTTGCTGCAAAATTAGGTTAGATTGAAATAAATACATGCTGTGTGTACCTTGTGTAATCCATGATGGTGTTCAGCCGGTGTGCGATGGTCAGCACTGTGCAGTCCTCAAACTGTGTCCGGATGGTCATTTGGATGAGGTCGTCAGTCTCCAGGTCAATGGCGGCTGTGGCTTCATCCAGAACGAGGATGCGGGTTTTACGGAGGAGAGCTCGGGCTAGACAAACCAGCTGACGCTGACCAACACTGAAAGGTAAGAGTATTAGTGGAGGATGTGGAAAGTAACTTATTTCACAACATAAACACTTGCACCTACAAAATAAATGGACATATCTGAGCACCGTCATCAATCAGCAAGCAAGTTTTAATGTCCCAGCATACAATCTCCCATAAGGCACCTATTTGTGCAAGCTTCGCTCTGTGCGGCATGATTATTTTAGTAAAAACTAAAATGTGCAGCATGTGATTTGCGCTGTATAATGTACAGACCAAACAATGGAAACGTGATGGTTCCATGTCACCTGAATAATAGTTTTGTAACACCTCTGACCATCCCCTGCACCCCTCCCTACAGTTCTGTTGCTGATTTTAACCAAAAATATCCATAAATGGAAAACAAAATAAGAAAAAAACGTCATTCCAATATGTATTTTTTAAGTCTTGATGCTGTCCTCTCTATCCCTCTACCTTGGGCACCAGCCCATGGGCGCCATTATTATAAATTCACCTCTGCCTAAAAACAAGAGGTAATGTAATCTCCCGAGCACCGGTCATATCATTACCTCAGATTTTCTCCACCCTCTGAACACTCATAGTCCAGCTTCTCTGCCTGGCTGGTGACAAACTTCTTCAAGTTGGATAACTCCAGTGCTTTCCAGATTTCATCATCAGAATATTTATCAAAAGGGTCCAGGTTCATCCTCAGAGTCCCTGAAAATAGCACCGGGTCCTACAAGATATGACACCCACAGGAATAGAAAAACAGAAGATTACCATTTGTAGGTCAGTGTGCCCAAACTCTAAGATGCATTATCACCATTGTGGCTTTACTTGCAGTAAATGTATAGCTCAGGTGACTATACCCTGGGATATGCGCACTGCCTTGTGGACTGTTATGATCCTGCTCAATCCAGTTGGTGCTCAGGTACATATGCAAATACGTTAAACACACACAATCTGACCATAAGATCACATATACATTCCAGCAGAGGATGGCACCCCTTAAGATCAGGCTTTGTTGGACCTTAACCACTTCCCAACCGGGCCATAGTCAAAAGATGTCCTCGGTTGGAAGTAGAATACTGGGGTTATGGTAAAGTGAACCCCACCCAATGCCTGCACCCTGTAAAATAAGAGTGCCCTTACTGGCCTCTGATGTGCTCTCACTGGACAGAGGTAGGTAACTGGTGGGGCATAGCCCAAGAGCCAGGGCAGTAACAATAGTCTGCAGTAATTTGGTTACATCTTTCATAAGAGAACAGACTGATTAGATGCCTCAGGTGCATTACAGATGATTGCTATCTTACCTGTGGAATAATAGTGAGCATAGATCGAAGGTCGTGAAGACCAATCTCAGCAATATTTACACCATCGATGGTGATAATTCCCTCAGCAGCCTCCAGAATCCGGAACAGGCACAGCGTCATGGAAGACTTTCCTGCTCCCGTCCTTCCCACAATCCCAACCTAGGCAAATCAAAAAATGATCACAAAGCCCAAATTACACCAGCCATCATCACCCATCCATCATGTAACCTACAAATTCTCTCTTTGCGAGATCCTGTTATTATATTGGCACCAGTTTATTTATTTGATTTATTTCAGGAACTTTTACATCGCCGTCAAGTCACGCAGAGCTTTACATATGTATTATACATTCTCATCAGTCCCTCAAAGAGCTTACAATGTAGGTCCCTAAGTCACATTCATACATACACATACTGTACTAAGGCCAATTTAGGCAGGAGCCAATTAACCCACCAGCATGTCTATGGAGTGTGGGAAGAAACAATAATGTTCACATCTAAATTATTTTAGAATAAAAATCTTGCAAATGTCTAATTGAACGTTGACTTTACAGCACTTAGCATTTCTCCAGACTTAAGAATAATCGGAAATGTTGATAAACATACAGTATATCGCCATAAGTTTGTGGACACCTAACCTTCACAGCCATATGAGTTTGTTGGACATCCCATTCCAGAACCATGGCCATTAATATAACGTTGACCATTAGTGGCTACAACATCTTCCACTCTTCTGGGAAGACCTTCCACAAGATTTTGGAAGATTTCCCTGGAAATGTGTGCCCATTTGTGAGGTTAGATACTTATGCTGAATGAGTAGACCTAGGCCCTGTTTTAATTCATCAACAAGGTGTTTAGGGTTAAGGTCAGGGCTTTATGCAGGAAACTCAAGTTCCTCCACACCTGACTGGTCAAACTATGTCTTTATAGAGCTGGCTTTGTACACAGGGGCAGAGTCATGGTGGTACAGAAAAGAAAGGGTCTTCACCAAAATTGTTACAGCGAGGTTGGAGGTGCATATTCGTCTACGATATCTTTGTATGCTCTAGCATTATCAGTTCACTTCACTGGAAAAACACATAAACTCAGTAATTTGGAAAAGGTTTCACGTACTTTGGATTATATAGTATGTGTGATGACCAGTTAATCAGTGTGAGTCACTATATACTTTTTTCATCAAATATCTTTGGACAAATTTAACAGAACTATAGTAAAAATAATACACATATTGCATTGCACCAAATAAAGGTTTTATGAATAAAAAGTAGACATTTTTTATTAGTGAAAAAAGTGGTATAGTGCTCAGTACCAAATGCAATACATGTAATAAATAAAATACATTAATAATAGTGACACTATGTGCTCAAAATTCAGGTCACAGCAGACCTAGTAGGTGACTAAAAGTGAACCCAATCCCATGGAGGGATCAAAGTAGCGTGACCCCTAGTCCCCACAATTGGGGTTTCAGCCTAAAATAACGTGGATCCCTGTTGAGGGACAAGTGCTAATCATGTGCACTAAAATCACAAATATATAGCCAATTCCAATCATAAGGTGGATGTGTAGACACAGCTGCAGTGCTCCAATCTACCAGATCATGCATAATCTGTCATGACCAGGGGCGGACTGACAACTCATGGGGCCCCCGGGCAATAGGGGATCATGGGGCCCCTGTGTCCTTGCCCAAACTCAAAAGGTACCTATGAAAAAGGTACCAGGGGCATCTCATAGGGCCCCCTACTGACCCTGGGCCCTCGGGCAGTGTCCGAGTTTCCAAATGGTCAGTCCGCCCCTGGTCATGACCCACCAATAGGTGCTCTCCAAACAATGGCTAAAGTGGCCTCTCACCTCCACTCATCGACCTCTAGGGGCCATAGAGCCTTATGGATCTCTCCTTGATCCTTCTGATACAGGAAATCCTGCTGCAAGGAGACATTGGTGGAAGTGGCAACAGAGGAGGCCTGCTGAATTGTTTTTGCCTGGAGCGTACCTGTGTCTGTCTAACTACTAATCTGGAGGGTTTCCTGGTGAGGATTTCTTGCTGGCTATATACCTGTCACAGCCCTGTCACTAGACCACCAGGATTTCCTGTATCAGAAGGATCAATTAGAGATCCATAAGGCTCTATGGCCCCTAGGGGTCGATGAGTGGAGGTGAGAGGCCACTTAAGCCATTGTTTGGAGAGCACCTATTGGTGGGTCACGACCATTTATGCATGATCTGGAAGATTAGAGCACTGCAGCTGTGTCTACACATCCACCTTATGATTGGACTTGGCAATACATTTGTGATTTTGGTGCACATGATTAGCACTTGTCCCTCAACAGGGATCCACGTTATTTTAGGCTGAAACCCCAATTGTGGGGACTAGGGGTCACGCTACTTTGATCCCTCTATGGGATTGGGTTCACTTTTAGTCACCTACTAGGTCTGCTGTGACCTGAATTGTGAGTACATAGTGTCACTATTATTAATGTATTTTATTTATTACATGTATTGCATTTGGTACTGAGCACTATACCACCTTTTTCACTAATATCTATTTACCTACAAGTTTAGAATTAGGTGTTCAGCTGCTAGTAGTGATATTATACATGGTTTTCCATCTCAGCACGGGGAGATCCTCTCGTTACCAGTAGACATTTTTTGCCTTATAAATAATTTCTTATATTTTCTGGCTCTTTATATTATCACGATAAATCCCCCACATGGTAGTGAAAATGTCAGGGTGTTGGGGCAATTGGGATGTTTACCTTTTCTCCTCCTTTAACTTTCAGGTTCAAGTTTTTCAGTACCAAATCCAAGCCAGGTCTGTACCGGACAGAGTAGTTGGATAATTCGACTTCACCTTTACTTGGCCAACTCTCTTCCGGCTTCTTATCGTCTATCCTCCAGGGAGCCTGGAAAAAGTGAGATTATGGGCAATTTTAAAGCTAAGCGCGTTTCACTAATACAGCAAAGCATACAGAACACTGCTTTCTTCTACAGAACGAAAGCCATAATGGCTCACACCTATGAAACCTTTCCAGTAAACATTCCAAATGATTATGCACAATTTAGGGGAAAAAATGCAAAGTGTTGATTTTACTGACCTCTGTCTCTGTCTCAGAATATTCCTTGACACGTTCCACTGCCACAATGTTTGTTTCCAGGTCAGAAGTCATCCGTACCATCCAGTTAAGTGACATGGTCACCTGTTATCGATGAATGAAGGAAACAAATTAACACACAAACCTTTTTGCTGATTAATTTATCTTTCTGTTATTCCTGTCTCTGGATCATCTGCAAGGTTTGGGGTTCTGAGGATGCAACAACTTTAAAAGGAATGCAAGGGAATTTTTTTTTTTAACTTTGGATGGAATAGGGAAAGGTTTTGGACATTCAGCCAACTTGTTTTGTGTCACTGAGATATATAGTGATGGGAAGTCATCAATTCTGAGTTGTCATAAGAGGAGAAATAGGAAATCTTCCTATGAGGAGATCTGTTACATAAAAGATTTCCCCACTTTGCATCTAGGTGCTATCATCTGTCCAGGGGCAAGCATCTGTCCTTGTGTCCACATACACTTGGGCTCCCAACCAGGGGTGGACTGACCATTCAAGCATCGGCACTGCCTGAGGGCCCGGGGTCACTAGGGGGCCCCATGAAATGCCCCTGGTACCCTTTTTATAGGCTTTTTTGGGTGTGCTTTGAGTGTGGGCAAGGACACAGGGGCCCCATGATCCCCTATTGCCCAGGGGCCCCATGAGTTGTCAGTCCACCCCTGCTCCCAACTGTAGTTTTCCCAAAACATACTTGCCGCACCAAAGCCTATTTGGTATGAATGAAGCCTAAGGCCTCATGCACACTGGAATTTACTCAGCCCCCATGAACGCCTTTTCTCCTGGCAAGAGAAAAGCTCTAAAGCCACGCTTTGCATGTGTTTAGGTGAATTTACATACATACAGGCGTGTCACGCGTTTGAGTGTTTATGAATCACATTGGCCAGAATATTAGATTATTCTGGCCTTCAGAATAAATGAACGCTGAAGCATTAGACATGTCTAGCCTTTAGGTACATTTTCAAGAATTTAGGTAGGTCAAAGTCAGGGGCGGACTGACAACTCATGGGGCCCCCGGGCAATAGGGGATCATGGGGCCCCTGTGTCCTTGCCTACACTCAAAGCACACCCAAAAAAGCCTATAAAAAAGGTACCAGGGGCATTTCATGGGGCCCCCTACTGAACCCGGGTCCTCTGGCAGAGCACGAGTGCTTGAATGGTCAGTCTGCCCCTGGTCAAAGTTTTTTCAGCCCAAAATGCTCCTCTCCTGAATTCGTTGGTGATGGATTTTTTCAGCCTGTAAACGTTTATGTGTGCTTGGACACATAGGCCATCAAAGAGGTGTGTTTAAAAAAAAAAAAAAAAGTCTTCTGTGCCATTGATAGCCCCTGTGTGGGTGTACCTTTGCTTACGTCTCTCTTTGTTTAAAATGTTTAAAATGAATAAAAAACATTAAAATACAAAAAAAAAAAAAAAGTCAAGTGCCTCTAAAAGCTCAGTGTAAATTAGTCCTAAATCTAAAGAAAAAACCTTGTCTATAGGTGCACTTTAATTTTGGCATTTGGTGGAACTCGAAGCACAAGTGTCTTCAATCCAACTATAGAACTATTTTATAACACAAAAAAAAAAATTTTATTTTTTACCTGCAATGCATAGGACACAGAGAGACCCACAATTCCAGGGGTGAGGCTTTCTCTACCAATGACTGCAAAGAGAGCTGCGAAGAGGACAACACAATTCCCAACAAACTCCACCCGTATTCCCAGCCACCTGCCAACAAAACAGAACAGAGATATCATCATTCAGGTTTGTTTTTTGTTTCGTGATATTTGTGATACTGATGCATGTAATAAAAATGAGTGATATAATGTGAGAGGGTTGAAAGAAAATAAATGGACAGCTTGGTTCGACGTCTGGTGACCACGCATGGGAAGACAATGAGGTCAGAAGACAGACTGAGATCTCAGTACCATTAATGGATTATGCCATGGAGAGGGTTATAGGGAGCAGGGGCGCACTGACCATTTGGAAACTCAGGCACTGCCCGAAGGCGGGGGGTCAGTATGGGGCCCCATGAGATGCCTCTGGTAGCTTTTTCATAGGCTTTTTTTGAGTTTGGGCAAGGACACAGGGGCCCCATGATCCCCTATTGCCCGGGGGCCCCATGAGTTGTCAGTCCGCCCCTGATAGGGAGATGCCAACCCTATTTAATATTAGAAACACAAAAATATAATAGTAATCAACTAGAAAGGTTATTTTTGCTACATTAATTCCACTGTCTGTAGAACACACAAGTACAAACTGCAAAGATGAAAGATGGACCAACAACAACCAAACAGATTTTGGCCTTTTGCTCACATGACTACAGTAAACTGAACTATGATTGGACTATTTCAATTACTATGAGATAACCATGCAGAAAAAAAAAAATTAAAGACTGGGGCGGGAGAGGTTATATGCTCCTTGCATGTGAAGGGCATTCCAGAAAGTATTGGGTGTCAGTGGGTGAGGAGCACTGTAAAAAGTAGTGAAGAATTAATTTATTGATTAAGAGAACAAAGTGATCTCTGGGGTTGAGCCAAACTGCTCTGGGCAGGGGCGAACTGACAACTCATGGGGCCCCTGGGCAATAGGGGATCATGGGGCCCCTGTGTCCTCGCCCACACCCAAAAAAGCCTATGAAAAAGCCAATGAAAGGTACCAGGGGCATCTCATGGGGCCCCCTACTGACCCCGGGCCCTCGGGCTATGCCCGAGAGCTCGAATGGTGAGTCCGCCCCTGAGCCTGGGTTCAGTTTGAATAGGGTTCGGCAGACATCAAAGGAGTTTAGTTGCCGAACCCGAACCCTATTGAAACCAAAAGGGAGCCGACTCATCAAATTAAAAATGGCAATTTTCTGAGCTAATATTCAAGAGGGTTTAAAAAAAAATAAGGGGGGTAGGGGTTTATCACTGCTTGTGGGAACATGTACCAGTGCAAAAGAAAATTTTAATTCTATTTGGCATTGACATTTTTTAGATACTTAGGCTACTTTCATACTGATCTGCTGCAAAAACGCATAGGCATTTTTACTACGCTTTTGCCGTGCTTTCTGAGCATTTTTTAAAGGACATGTGAATTGAAAACTGCACCAAAAACGCTTCTCAGAGGCATTTTTTAGGCATTTTTCAGGCGTTTTCCATTGATTTCAATGGGAAGAGGCATTGTGCTGCATTTTTTAAACTCAACAAACATGCCCCAAAGATGCTGCAAGGAGGAGTTTTTACACCACAGCAGCAAAGCAATGCCTTGGTGTGAAAACATACATAGATATACATTCACATACATAGGGAAGCATTTTTCTTGAACTTTTTCAGGTGCTTTTTTTAACACAAAAACACTTCAAAGCCTTAAAGTGAAGCATTAAAAATGTTCAATTCCTTTAAATAACATGCCTGGGGTGTCCTAATTCTGCCTCTGAAGGTGCATCTCTGCAATGTACAGAAAGTGCTGCAGCAGCACCAGGGGCGTACTGACCATTAGGGTACTCGGACACTGCCTGAGGGCCCAGGGTCAGTAGGGGGCCCCATGAGATGCCCCTGGTACCTTTTATAGGCTTTTTTGGGTGTAGCTTGAGTGTGGGCAAGGACACAGGGGCCCCATGATCCCCTATTGCCCAGGGGCCCCATGAGTTGTCAGTCCGCCCCTGAGCAGCACAGACATTTACAAAGGAAGAAAGTATTTAAAATTGCTCGCACACGGACCCCTCCAAGGGTCTTCTATGTATTTTGGGGGAACTTTTCAGAGGTCTGTGTGCTGATTTTTCTCTTTGTAAATGTATTTTTTTTCCTGTAGCACATCCTACAGCAAGAAAGAAAAAATACCTACCATACCTGTGTATGGTGGATCTGCATACACACAAAAAACTAAATTGTGAGGTTCCCCAAATAATCCATATCAGACCCTTATTCTGACCATACATCCTGGCTGGCCAGGAATGGGGGTAAGAATGAACGTGCACCCCCCCCCCCCCTTGTGAACCATTCCAATCTACATGCCTTCAACATGAGGATACCTTGTCCCTGTCTTGAGGAGGACAAGGGTCTCTTCCCCACAACAGTGGCTGATGGTTATCAGGATTTGTGGTGAGGGACTTAATCAAATCTGGAAGCCACCTTTAGTAAAAAGGGGGCCGCAAGTCTGTACCTAGTACCCCTACTCATTAACAATACAAAAAAGATGTAAGCTAGACCCAAGACACCGCCATCCCTACATATTACCCTTACTCATTCTCAATTAAAAAAAAAAAAAAGATGTAAGCTAGACTTAGAAATAGAGACACCCAAACATTTGACAAGTTCTTTACTACACAAAAAAATCCTCCAAAAATGTTCCTTGTAAATACATTAACAATCACAATGCCTGCCACCACCGACCTGCCACACAAGACCAATCACAGCAGTACCACTAGATGGCTGACAGCTTCCTGAGCTGGCATCAATTATATAAGAGAAGGGGTGGTGGTGGTGACATCATTGGCCATATATGACCATGGCCATACTTAGTCAATGATGTAACCCTTCTGATCCATGTCCTATTGCTCATGTAGATGAATAGGCAAGGTGACATCATTGCTTGGTAAAGACACAGCAGGTGCAAGGATCTACTTCTGCTATAACAACCATTGACAGATGGAGGAAGCTGTCATGCTCATCCCAGATGAATATCCAAACAATGAGCTCATCCCCAGCACTCTCTAAAGCAGTGGTTCTCAACCTGTGGGTCGCGACCCCTTTGGGGGTCGAACAACCCTTTCTCAGGGGTCCCCTAAGACCATCAGAAAACACATATTTCCGATGTGTAAAGAGCAGCTACTGTGTAGAAAGCAGCTGCTGTGTTGAAAGCAGCTACTCTGTTAAAAGCAGCTACTGTGTTGAAAGCAGCAGTATTGGAGGTAAAACGACACTCATGAATTATAATTACTGGGTAAATAATTTTATGGTTGGGGGTCACCACAACATGAGGAACTGTATTAAAGGGTCACGGCATTAGGAAGGTTGAGAACCACTGCTCTAAAGTATCTAAGAGGCTAATGGGAACCCCCTTCTTTAGGGCACAGGGAATACATCACTTTGGGTCCAGTTGGTGACTGGACTGCTTATACCTTGGAGCATTAGGGGCGTACCATGTGGTAAGGGTCCACCTATGGTTGCCTGTCAAAAAAACACTGTACTTTCTTCTTTCAAATCTTTTTATATCAAATCTTAGAGGTCGCTTTTACAAATACCAGTTGGCTATTCTGCACACATGAAAGAAACATACAAAACATGGAACTATTGTTGAAGCACACCCAGTACACCAAGTACAACTGCAATATCTGTGGAAATCTAAAATCCAAACATTTTTCAGGAAGCAAAACGTTTGAAAAAATGTGTTGCCCAGTATTATAGTTGAATTGCGTGCATTGTATTTAGTTGTTTTTCAATATCTCCGAACATAACTGATGGCAAATTAATTCACACCCTAAACCAGTGGCCTCCGAACTACGACTCATAGGCCGGGTGCAGCTCTTTATTTGTATTTATCAAGCCCCTGGGATACTATTATTGACATCAACATTGGGGCACTATTCCTCCCACTGACATCAACATTGGGGCACTATTCCTCCCACTGACACCAATGATGGGGCACTATTCCTTCCACTGACATCAACATTGGGGCACTATTCCTCCCACTCACACCAATGATGGGGCACTATTCCTCCCACTCACACCAATGATGGGGCAATATTCCTTCCACTGACACCAATGATAGGGCACTATTCCTTCCACTGACATCAACATTGGGGCACTATTCCTCCCACTGACACCAATGATAGGGCACTATTCCTTCCACTGACATCAACATTGGGGCACTATTGCTCCCACTCACACCAATAATAGGACACTATTACTTCCACTGACATCAGCATTGGGGCACTATTCCTTCCACTGACACCAATGATGGGACACTATTCCTTCCACTGACATCAACATTGGGGCACTATTCCTTCCACTGACACCAATGATAGGACACCATTACTTCCACTGACATCAACATTGGGGCACTATTCCTTCCACTGACACCAATGATAGGGCACTATTCCTTCCACTAACATCAACATTGGGGCACTATTACTTCCACTGACACCAATGATGGGACACTATTCCTTCCACTGACATCAACATTGGGGCACTATTCCTCCCACTGACACCAATGATGGGGCACTATTCCTCCCACTGACACCAATGATGGGGCACTATTCCTTCCACTGACACCAACATTGGGGCACTATTCCTCCCACTTACACCAATGATAAGACACTATTAATTCGACTGATATCAACATTGGGGCACTATTCCTTCCACTGACACCAATGATGGGACACTATTACTTCCACTGACACCAATGATGGGACACTATTCCTTCCACTGACATCAACATTGGAGCACTATTCCTCCCACTGACACCAATGATAGGACACTATTACTTCCACTGACACCAACATTGGGGCACTATTCCTCCCACTGACACCAATGATGGGGCACTATTCCTCCCACTGACACCAATGATGGTGCACTGTTACTTCCACTGACACCAACGTCTACTGTCTACAGGTGTTATGTAATATTCTTACGGCTACAACCCAGAATGCCAATTAGGCATTATTTTTTCCCACTGATGGCTGGGCATTTTCTTCTCTAACTGTCCATCTGGCCACAGTCTTGCCCCCATAAACTTTATTTAGAAAGTTTGGAGACTTGCAGTAAACCATCTATAATAATTTAGATATAAAGGAGAGAGGCTTTATGATTTGGCAGGTGGAGCATTAAACCTGTCAAAAAAAATAAAAATAAATAAATTTTAAATAATAACAATTTACGATCAGGCACACTTTAAAGGGTTAGTTCACCTTTGCCAAAAAACTGCCTATGCAGAGGTGTTTGTAGATAAAAACAAACTGTGCAGCTCTGACTAAAGTTGAATAATGCCCTTGCTATAGGTTTAGGCCATTTACGTAACTTATGAAGCCTCACTGGAATCCTCCCAGAGCGTTGCTAAGTGAGGCCTACGTGTTTCTGCTCACCTCCTCCATTAGAGGAGTGAGGTCTCAGACGCTGAACTCAGAGCTACTGCATCGGGAAAGATAGGGCATGGGAGAGGGTCTGAATCAGAGAAAAGCTCCTGTGATGGTGGAGATGAGCAGTAATGACTAGGCCTCACTTCCAACATCCTGGGAGTATTCCAGTCAGGCTTCATGATGTAGATGGCCTACACCTATAGCAAGGACATTATTCAACTTTAGTCAGAGACACATAGTTTGTTTTGATCCACAGACGCCCCCAGGGGTGGACTGACAACTCATGGGGCCCCCGGGCAATAGGGGATCATGGGGCCCCTGTGTCCTTGCCCAAACTCAAAAAAGCCTATGAAAAAGGTACCAGGGGCATCTCATGGGGCCCCCTACTGACCCCGGGCCCTCGGGCAGTGCCCAAGTTTCCAAATGGTCAGTCCGCCCCTGGACGCCCCATACCTGCATAGGCAGTTCTTTGGCGAAGGTGAACTGTCCCATTAAGGTCTGCTACAACAACACTTGTGGAAAGAGTTTGCTATGGGGGAACTGATATATAACTGGGGTCAAGGCCTATTTAAGGAACAGCATGGCATGAGGTTTACCTGATTGGACTGTGAATAAGGATGGAGAGGTTTAATCCGACAGAGCAAACTGCAGAAAGAGAAGAGGCAGAGATGACAGTTCCCTCACCCCAAGAGCAAGAGACAGAAGAGGCTAAAGCAGCAAAGCAAAAATTTAATATAGAAAGAGAGCAATCACAAGAGTAACAAAAAAAAACATGGAGGAGGGAATTTATGTAATAAAATCAGCAGAAGAAACCATTTCTGAATCCAAAGGGTCGCAATGATCCACCAGGATCTCTCACCTGTTAGACACGATGCCCGGGTAGTAACTCTTTTGGTTTTCGTCCACCTTGTTGTCACTGAGTTGGATGAAACTGGTTTGCCTCCCGTATGCCCTGATGATACTGGCACCTGTGATGGTCTCTGAGAAATGGGAATATATGGGGGACCTGCTGACCGATTCCAGGCGCTTCAATTGCCGCGAAGTAGCCACATAGAACCTCTATGATTGGGAGAAGACACTAGCTGAACATTTCATATTGTTCGGGATATACAATATAATACAAATGGATTACACCATGCTATAAAAGTATATATGTAAAAGCATTACTACAAATGACACACTGACACTTGGCGGTACCAGAACAATTAGATATTTACACTTCTGGGGATCCTAGAATAATGGAATATTTACACTTGGGGGTCCTAGAAAAATTACTTACTGACATGTGGGGGTCCTAGAATAACGAGATATTGTATAGAATGCTCATATTTGAGTAGTGGTGGAAGCCTGGGAAAAAGTGTGTCATATGGGAGCATGCCCAGCTGGCAACGCTATAAAAGGGACATTGGTAAATGACTGGTATTCGAAGGAAGCACCGTAATCCTCTTGACTCTCACATGTGGGTCCTGTGATTTGGTGATGGAAGCTAAAAGCTGTGGACTTGGTATATGTAGTGAGGTGGTCTCAACTGCTCCCAAAGAAAATGGCAGAGTGAAGAGAAGATGGCTTAAGATATGTGAGCTGTGCTCTGCGCTGAAGTGCTTGCTACAGAATGCCTATCCTTGTGTGGGGTCCAGTGCCAAGGATTCTGCTGGCGTGTCAAACGTGATATGTCACATACCTCATGAAGCCTCACTGGAATACTCCCAGAACGTTGCTAAGTGAGGCCTACATGTTACTGCTCACCTCCTCCAACACAGGATTGAGGTCTCAGATGCTGAACTCAGAGCTACTGCATCAGGGGAGAGATAGGGCATGTGAGGAGGTCTGAACCAGAGAAAAGCTTCTGTGATGGTGAAGATGGGCAGTAATGACTAGGCCTCACTTCCAACATCCTGGGAGTATTCCAGTCAGGCTTCAAGATGTAGATGGCCTACACCTATAGCAAGGACATTATTCAACTTTAGTCAGAGACACATAATTTGTTTTTTTCCCCAGACGCCCCTTACCTGCATAGGCAGTTCTTTGGTGAAGGTGAACTAGCCTGGAAATAAGTGTGTCATATGGGAGCATGCCCAGCTGGCAATGCTATAGAAGGTACATTGGGAAATGACTGGTATACCAAGGAAGCACCATAATCCTCTTGACTCTCACCTGCGGGTCCTGTGATTTGGTGATAGAAGCTGGAAGGTGGTCCCAACTGCTCCCAAAGAAAATGGCAGAGTGAACAGAAGATGGCTTAAGATATGTGAGCTGTTCTCTGCACTGAAGTGCTTGCTACAGATTGCCTATCCTTGGGAAGGGTCCAGTGCCAAAGATTCTTCTAGTGTGTCAAACGTGATATGTCACGGGAAGATGTGTGACGATGTGACGTTGCTGTAGAGTGTTAAAAATGCATCTGTGTGCGGACGTTCCTTTATTTCAAATATTAAGGCCTCTGGCCAGGAGTATGACACAATATGGCGGCGTGTTTGTCTCAACAAGTGGGGGCAGGTTGTCCTATCCAGGAAGAAGGGGAGCAAGGACTGTACATTCATTACAGGTTACTGTTTGGTAACTCAGGGGCCTCAGGGCTCTTGGTAGTTAGAAGTGAGGTGATGAGGATGTAATCATTGCGTCAGAAGTGGGGCTGCCTCATGGTGGGACCTTGATATGGGACTCAGGACTGCGTCTTTGTTATCCAGTTTGTGGGAAACGAGCACAACCATAGTATGCGCACCACAGCCATACCGAAGCCCAACACTTATTTTAGGGGAGAATGAGAATGCTATTCAGCAAACTTCAGCAAGCTGACTTTCTTCCCTACTTAAACTTGGTTATTTCTAAAAGTGCCCCACCGCTGCCGGCCAATGTTCGTATCTCATCTACCACTGGCTAGTGGAAAAAAGACTGGTTAGCCGCTATAATTAGCCATTTTTTCCTCTTGGCATTTAGCATAGGCTATCCATACAGTTGCCTATTACTAGAACAGAGCATTGCTAGTGCTTAGCTATTATTCCTTCCATACAAAATACTGTCTATTGTTTTGTCGCTTGTGTGCTCTTTGACATGCTAATTGTCTTTTTCAGTTTGTAACTGTTTATATAAATTGTTAAAAACGCCCAAGGTGTGTAGGTAAGTGCTGGATGAGCCAGGTGTGTCAACTTCAATTACAGAGACATTATATCCAGCGGCTTCTGTGGGGGTGGCATTACAGTTGTACCATAATGTGTTCCTATAGAAACTAATAATTAACTGTACATACAACAGAATTACTTTAATAAAAGAAGGTCTGGTTAAACAACAATGTCTGGAGTGATTTCCTTGATGAACAGGTACGGGTTCAATAACAATGACACACTGACACTTGGGGGCCCCAGAACAATGACACACTGACACTTGGGGGCCCCAGAACAATGACACACTGACACTTGGGGTTCCAGAACAATGGCACACTGACACTTGGGGTTCCAGAACAAGGACACACTTGACACCTGGGGGTTCCAGAGCAATGACACACTGACACTTGGGGTTCCAGAATAATGACACACTGACACTTCGGGTTCCAGAATAATGACACACTGACACTTGGGGTTTCATAACACTGACACACTGACACTTGGGGGGGGTTCCAGAACAGTGACACACGGACACTTGGGGGGGGGTTCCAGAACAATGACACTTGGGGGTTCCAGAACAATGACACACTAGCACTCGGGGGTTCCAGAGCAATGACACACTGACACTTGGGGTTCCAGAACAATGACACATTGATACTTGGGGTTCCAGAACAATGACACACTGACACTTGGGGGTTCCAGAACAACAACACATTGACACTTGGGGGTCCCAGAACAATGACACACTGACAATTGGGAGACCCAGAACAATGACACACTGACACTTAGGGCTTCTAAGACAATGACACACTGACACTTGGGGTTCCAGAACAATGACACACTGACACTTGGGGGTTCCAGAACAATGACACACTGACACTTGGGGCTTCTAAGACAATGACACACTGACACTTGGGGTTCCAGGACAATGACACACTGACAATTGGGGCTTCTAAGACAATGACACACTGACACTTGGGGGTTCCAGAACAATGACACACTGACACTTGGGGCTTCTAAGACAATGACACACTGACACTTGGGGTTCCAGGACAATGACACACTGACAATTGGGGCTTCTAAGACAATGACACACTGACACTTGGGGCTTCTAAGACAATGACACACTGACACTTGGGGGTTCCAGAACAATGACACACTGACACTTGGGGCTTCTAAGACAATGACACACTGACACTTGGGGTTCCAGAACAATGACACACTGACACTTGGGGCTTCTAAGACAATGACACACTGACACTTGGGGTTCCAGAACAATGACACACTGACACTTGGGGGTTCCAGAACAATGACACACTGACACTTGGGGACCCCAGTACTATGACACACTGACACTTGGGGACCCCAGTACTATGACACACTGACACTTGGGGTTCCAGAACAATGACCCCAGTACTACGGCACACTAACACTTGTGGGTCCAGTTATAAGATCTTTAGTTCCTCTTAGTATCTTTCACTCACCTGTACAAAGAAGTAGACAAACGCCAGCGGTATAATGACAACAGCGAAGAGTGGTGTACTGGACACAATCACTATCATGGTGGAGATGGACGTGAAAAATGTCGCCAGGAACATGAGGATGGTTGGCGGGATGACCTCATCGATCACATATATGTCTTTGGAGAATCGGTTAATGATGCGTCCGATCGGGGTCGTATCGTAGAAGGATTGCGGCGTGTGCATCTTATTGTCCAGGAGGGCCACATGCAGCTTTCGGGCAGCACCAATACCCGCCAAGGCCAATGTGAAGGAGGACGTCATTACCAGCAGACCTGTATAGGTGGAGAGTGGTCACACAGGTCAATGGTCAGAGGCAGGGGCGGACTGACAACTCATGGGGCCCCCGGGCAATAGGGGATCATGGGGCCCCTGTGTCCTTGCCCAAACTCAAAAAAGCCTATGAAAAAGGTACCAGGGGCATCTCATGGGGCCCCCTACTGACCCTGGGCCCTTGGGTAGTGCCCGAGTTTCCAAATGGTCAGTCCGCCCCTGGTCATAGGAGTGGGGATCTCGGTACACACCAACATTCACCACTATTCATTAATAGAGATTATACACCACATTTTCATTCATATCAATACGTCACCTTGCAACAATCCAAGGGCTGCGTAAACGCCAACTCGCATCTGTGTATTTGCCTGCGTTCCGTTGACTATGGGCTCGTTAGTCCAGTCACTAAGCCACACGTTGGCGCCAATGGCAGACGCATTCTGGCAGCAGTATAGGAAGCAAATAAAAAGAGAAACTGGGAGGCCGACCGCTTTCATATATTGCCAGAATACCGCCATCTTCACCTAAGACAAAAATAAAGTCATTGAAAGTCAATTTCATTAAATAAAAAGAACTCCTCAAGACCGCTTTCCACTGCACATTACTCAGCCATGGCGTCCGAACATGAAGTGTAGCCGCTGTGTCCACATTGTCTCAGTTTGCTCAACAACACTGATCCGGCAAGCTTTGGAAACGGCAATGAAATGCTCATTATTCTGATGCCTGAACATGCATGCCGCTGCGTGTACATGTGTGTGTGTGCGGTAACCCTTTCATTGCCAGGGCAGTTTTGGTACCTTTTGTGCAAATTTAAAAAATCATTTTAGGCTTGAAGGTGATGTAAAACCCCCAATTATTATACAGTGAGCACCCTACAGCAGGGGTCTCCAGACTGTTCAATAGGAGGGCCGCATCGCAAATTCTGCAAATATTTGCAGGCCGAAAAAATCAGTTATTTACAAATGAATAAATGTGCCTCACCACACATCTATATTTCCATCAGACCCTTCCTGCACATCTGTATCCCCATAAGAGTCTCCCGAAGATATGTGTCCCCATAAGAGTCTCCCCACATCTGTGTCCCCATCAGAGTCTCCCCCACATCTGTGTCCCTATCAGAGTCTCCCCCACATCTATGTCCCCATCAGAGTCTCCCCCACATCTGTGTCCCCATCAGAGTCTCCCCCACATCTGTGTCCCCATCAGAGTCTCCCCCACATTTGTGTCCCCATCAGAGTCTCCCCACATCTGTGTCCCCATCAAAGTCTCCCCACATCTGTGTCCCCATCAGAGTCTCCCCCACATCTGTGTCCCCATCAAGGTCTCCCCACATCTGTGTCCCCATCAGAGTCTCCCTCACATCTGTGTCCCCATCAAAGTCTCCCAACATCTGTGTCCCCATCAAAGTCTCCCAACATCTGTGTCCCCATCAGGGTCTCCCCACATCTGTGTCCCCATCAGAGTCTCCCCCACATCTGTGTCCCCATCATAGTCTCGCCCACATCTGTGTCCCCATCATAGTCTCCCCACATCTGTGTCCCCATCATATTCTCCCCCACATCTGTGTCCCCATCATAGTCTCCCCACATCTGTGTCCCCATCATATTCTCCCCACATCTGTGTCCCCATCAGAGTCTCCCCCACATCTGTGTCCCCATCATAGTCTCCCCCACATCTGTGTCCCCATCATATTCTCCCCACATCTGTGTCCCCATCAGAGTCTCCCCCACATCTGTGTCCCCATCAGAGTCTCCCCCACATCTGTGTCCCCATCAGAGTCTCCCCCACATCTGTCCCCATCAGAGTCTCCCCCACATCTGTGTCCCCATCAGAGTCTCCCCCACATCTGTGTCCCCAGAGTCTCCCCCACATCATCGCATACATGTCTTCCAGTACTCGCTGTCAAGAACCCTGATGTAAGTAGTGGGCTGGCTCTTGGGAGGAGTTATGCAAATGTTAAAATGTGTTGATATGTGGATGTCAGTCTGGAGGAGTGGGCGTTCCTAGGAGGGGGGTCTGTACAACTCTGCAAGGCTGAAGGGAAGGTTGGAGTTGTTCTTTAAGATTGAAGAGAATATATTTCACGCACCCTCCCAGTTTCGGTAGTCTCTGTCTGGATGAGTTTTTCCACCGGCGGTTTCTTCACTGCCGCAGTCTCAGACATCTTCCTCTCACAGACCCTCCTCCGTGTTGACATGGCGTGCGGCGTCGGATCCGAGTCCGATGACAGGACGCTGATTTGCCTGGAGGACACAAATGAGTCACCTCATGGAATAAATCATAAAACACCACAAAAGTACAAGATCTGAATTTCACACAGATCATTCACACAAATCACACAGATCATTCACACGAATCACACAGATCATTCACACGAATCACACAGATCATTCACACAAATCACACAGATCATTCACACGAATCACACAGATCATTCACACGAATCACACAGATCATTCACACGAATCACACAGATCATTCACACAAATCACACAGATCATTCACACAAATCACACAGATCATTCACACAAATCACACAGATCATTCACACAAATCACACAGATCATTCACACAAATCACACAGATCATTCACACAAATCAGACAGATCATTCACACAAATCACACTGATCATTCACACAAATCACACTGATCATTCACACAAATCACACAGATCATTCACACAAATTACACTGATCATTCACACAGATCACGCCGATAATTCACACATAATGCCGATCATTCACACATCATGTAGATCATTCACACACATCACACTGACCTGATGAACTTTTTGCGGGCCTCGTTGGCGATGGGCTCATTGTCTACAAGGTCGGTGTGATTACTCAGTGTCTCCTCCGCCAGTAACACCTCCTCCTCATCCAGGACTGGACAGAAGGAACACATATGAAGAAAAGTTCAGTATGGGGGAGGAGGGAACATGGCACAATGTAAGACAATAACCAATGCAGGAACAATAACATGAGCTACTACAACACAAAAATAACAGATAAATACAATATATCAAAATAAAAGCTGCCAATATCTAAAGTGGACCTGTCATCAGTGGTCATACCAAGAGAAGGGATTAACAGACATCAGCATCTCCCAAACACATGCCCTTGTTAAATCAAGAAGTGTTTGCACAAGACTAGTTTTGCTTTCCTTTGATACACTGGAAAACGAGCTACCATGGTGGTATATGCAGGCAACAAAAACTACTGGCCAGGAAAGCAGATGTTTTTATTGTTGCCATTGTTTTAGAAGAGCTCTTGTCAAACACTGGAGCGTTCCTGTACTTCAGGTTATTGTTGATTCTTATTGACTGAACTTTTCGACAGGGTGACCTTAGAAACTTTAGGCTAGTCCAATCTAGAATTTGTAGACAAATTGCATCCCTTATAGAAAGTGATATGGAAACCCAGTTTGAAAGGGCTACACCCTATGTGAGAACCCAATTTGAAAGGGCTACACCCTATGTGGGAACCCAATTTGAAAGGGCTACACCCTATGTGAGAACCCAATTTGAAAGGGCTACACCCTATGTGGGAACCCAATTTGAAAGGGCTACACCCTATGTGGGAACCCAATTTGAAAGGGTTACACCCTATGTGGGAACCCAATTTGAAAGGGCTACACCCTATGTGGGAACCCAATTTGAAAGGGCTACACCCTATGTGGGAACCCAATTTGAAAGGGCTACACCCTATGTGGGAACCCAATTTGAAAGGGCTACACCCTATGTGGGAACCCAATTTGAAAGGGCTACACCCTATGTGGGAACCCAATTTGAAAGGGCTACACCTTATGTGGGAACCCAATTTGAAAGGGCTACACCCTATGTGGGAACCCAATTTGAAAGGGCTACACCTTATGTGGGAACACAATTTGAAAGGGCTACACCTTATGTGGGAACCCAATTTGAAAGGGCTACACCCTATGTGGGAACCCAATTTGAAAGGGCTACACCCTATGTGGGAACCCAATTTGAAAGGGCTAGACGCTATGTGGGAAACCAATTTGAAAGGGCTACACCTTATGTGGGAACCAAATTTGAAATGGCTACACTCTATGTGGGAACCCAATTTGAAAGGGCTACACCCTATGTGGGAACCCAATTTGAAAGGGCTACACCCTATGTGGGAACCCAATTTGAAAGGGCTACACCCTATGTGGGAACCCAATTTGAAAGGGCTACACCCTATGTGGGAACCCAATTTGAAAGGGCTACAGCCTATGTGGGAACCCAATTTGAAAGGGCTACACCCTATGTGGGAACCCAATTTGAAAGGGCTACACCCTATGTGGGAACCCAATTTGAAAGGGCTACACCCTATGTGGGAACCCAATTTGAAAGGGCTACACCCTATGTGGGAACCCAATTTGAAAGGGCTACACCCTATGTGGGAACTCAATTTGAAAGGGCTACACCCTATGTGGGAACCCAATTTGAAAGGGCTACACCCTATGTGGGAACCCAATTTGAAAGGGCTACACCCTATGTGGGAACCCAATTTGAAAGGGCTACACCCTATGTGGGAACCCAATTTGAAAGGGCTACACCCTATGTGGGAACAGGTACCAAAATTACCAAGATAAAAGGCCAGCAGCAGAAGCTGAAAGAGAGACTCTGCAAAAGCACAACACTAGAAGCCACACACTAACAGAAAGATTGCCAATACTAAGAATCTATTTTCCTGTAATAGCTTGAAATGCTTGGAGTCTCATGTGGTGCAGAAATTGTGAACCAGCTATAACAGAAGCTAAGTGACTTTTAGGGGTAGTTCTGTCAATATGAATCAACAATAGCCTGTTTTTTTTACATATTTGACCTATGGCATTTTACGCTGCCATCTAGAAATTGTAGACACGTTTCATCCCTCATAGAAACTGATGTAGGAAACCAGCTTGAAAGGGCTACACCCTATGTGGGAACCAAATTTGAAAGGACTACACCCTATGTGGGAACCCAATTTGAAAGGGCTACACCCTATGTGGGAACCCAATTTGAAAGGGCTACACCCTATGGGGGAACCCAATTTGAAAGGGCTACACCCTATGTGGGAACAGGTACCAAAATTACCAAGATAAAAGGGCAGCAGCAGAAGCTGAAAGAGAGACTCTGCCAAAGCACAACACTAGAAGCCACACACTACAATAAAGATTGCCAAGACCAAGAATCAATTTTCCTACAATAGCTTGAAATGCTTTGAGTCTTACACGGTGCAGAAATTGTGAACGAGCTATAGCAGAAGCTAAGTGACTTTTAGGGGTAGTTCTGTCAATACGATTCAACAATAACTTGTTTATTTTTACATAACTGACCTATGGCATTTTAGTCTGCCATCTAGAGTTTGTAGACACATTGCATCCCTCATAGAAACTGATGTGGGAACCCAGCTTGAAAGGGTTACACCTATGTGGGAACGGCTACCAATATTTCCAAGATAAAGGTCCAGTAGCACAAGGCCAAACTGAAAAGGGGACTCTGCCAAGGGACAACATTAGAAGACACACACTGAAAGAAAGAAAGACTGCCAAGACCAAGAACCTGTTTTCCTGCAATAGCTTGAAATGCCTAAAGTCCTGCATGCCATCACAATTGCAGACCAGCGATAATGAAAGCTAAATTATTTCTTTGGTTGTATTTATAAAAAAAAATTTATAGCTGTTTGTTGAAGCTGCATGTAAATTCAGCAAGTGCAAAAAGGGCAAAATTGAATGTTTCCAGGTTATATGGCAGCCTAATCTTTTCAATGGGCTGCCCAACACGTGAGATACATGCAAAACATCCTTGACTTTTTTTCGCAAAAATCTGCCGCACTGAAACACATAGTGATTCGGCACCATATGTTTTGGCGTACGCGATAGCAGATGCATTGGGGTGCCAGAAGTATTAATAGCATTACTATGTGTCTCCTGAAGGGCAGGGAATTTATGTGTAAATAAGGACTTCTGCACATTTCTTGTTCTTAGGGCAGCCCATTAAAATGCACATGCTCCATTATGCCTGCATGGTGTAATTGGAGCCTAATGCGGGCCATAGATGGGTTGAAAAATGGCCGAAAATCGGCCAAAAAAAAAAAAAATCGGCCAATTTTCGGATCGTTAGTGCGGTAATCGGTTGGCCGGTTTTCATGATTTTTGCCCTTTTGGATTATCGATCCTGCTGGAAAATAATCGGCCAAATTTGTCCAGATTTTCGCGGCAATGATGGACAAATTGGCCGATCTTTTTACCAATTTTAAAAAATGTGCATGAGCAGTGACATGAAAGAAGAAGGAAAAGAAGAAAAGGAAAAAAATAGAACATGAATAAGAAGCAGAAATAGAATATGAATAAAAAGAAGAAATAGAATATAAAGCAGAAGAAATAGAAGAAATAGAATATGAATAAGAGAGAAAAAAAAAGAATTTCAGTCCGATATTATATTTGACATTTAAAAGTATAGCAACATTGTATCTATTTGTATCCGAATAGAAACATCTGTATCCGATATGGATACAAATAGATACAATGTTGCAACTTTTTCTTCTTCATATTCTATTTCTTCTTCGTCTGCATATTCTGTTTCTTCTTCTTCTTCTTCATATTCTATTTCTTCTATTTCTTCTTCTTCTGCATATTCTATTTCTTCTTCTTCTGCATATTCTATTTCTTCTTCTTCTTCATATTCTATTTCTTCTATTTCTGCTTCTTCTTCTATTTCTTCTTTTTCTTATTCAAATTCTATTTCTTCTTCTTTTAAATGTCAAATATAATAGCGGAGCCCTCTGCAGGGACACCGCTATTATATTAATTGCCGGCCGTAGACGGGACGAAAATCAGCTGACTTTTTTTAGCAATGGTGGTAACGTCGGCTGATTGAACGACCGATTTTTCGTTTTTCAAAAAAAAAACCGTCCGGTTTTCTCCCCGTCTATGGCCTGCATAAGTGTTTTTGTATGAAGTACAACTTTAACCTTTTAGTGGTTTTCTTTAAAATTATATTGTTAAAAAAAAAAGAAAAGAAAAAAAAAAACAAGAACAAAAAAAAAATATATAAAATATATTTTTACAATAAATAATATATCATGATAAATAAACTAAAAATAACCCAAAAAAATAATGCGAGAATGAAATGGATTTACTGGTCAGCTCCTCCTCCTCCACCTCATCATCAAAGGCATAGTTCCTCAGGAATTCTGCAAACGCTCCATTTTGCTTCATCAGTTCTTGGTAGGATCCCATTTCGGACACCCTTCCGTCCACTATGACCACAATGTGATCGACTTGTGGCAGGAAACTGATACCGTGAGTGACCAGTACCCGAGTCTGTGAGTGACACACAACACAAATATATATCAAATGACTACTGTGGGTATAGGATTAAAATTTTTTTTTTTTTTTAATGGTTGAACTGGATGGACTTTTGTCTTTTCCAGCCAGACTATGTAACTATGTAACTAAATATATCAATTTAATTTCAAAATAATTTTATAGTGAATAATGAAAAAGGGAAAGCGGTTTCTGAGTGTGGCCCCTGGGCTATGCAGCCTTGGGCCCTGGGCAGCTGCCCAGTTGGCTGCTGCACAAATCACAGGCTAGAATGGCATGTTCTGATTTGTACTCGCCTTCCCTCGCAGCAGTCCATCTGGTCCAATGACATTGTCGAAGATGTGTTTAGCGACATGAGCGTCAACGGCAGAGAGGGGGTCATCCAAGAGATATACATCAGAATTGCTATATACAGCCCGAGCCAAGCTGACCCTCTGCTTCTGGCCCCCGGACAGGTTAATACCCTGTAATGTGAGAGGGAGGAAAAGATTTTCAGCAGAGAGCAGTAATGCTGAACCAGGAGACAGATAAAGGATGTTAGTGACTTAGCAGTGGTGTGCGCAGGGGCGGACTGACCATTTGGGAACTTGGGCACTGCCTGAGGGCCCGGGGTCAGTAGGGTGCCCTATGAGATGCCCCTGGTACCTTTCATAGGCTTTTTTGGGTGTGGTTTGAGTGCGGGCAAGGACACAGGGACCCCATGATCCCCTATTGCCCGGGGGCCCCATGAGCTGTCAGTCCGCCCCTGGGTGTGCGTATCACAAGACTGGCTGGACAGGGTTACGAGTCCGTTGGCAGGTGAACAGTAAACATCTATGCATTCCAGCTTGCAAAAATATTGATCCTGCCAGAAATCTAATCCAAGCTATAACATTTTCTGTGCCAACTCTCATTAATTACATTGTTCCCAGCTAGCTCTGTGTGGACTACAGAACACCTCCCCTCAACGTTATCAAGAAGAGAAGGAGGTGTTCTGTTGCTCTACATTCTTCCTGTTCTAGAGGGCAACACTCTCCCTCAATAGGTACAGTAAGTGAGTGTTGTCACCTTGGTGTTCCTGGCAGAACCATCAAGTGCCAAAAAAAGCCTGAAAAAGGAAAACTAATGCAGCCACAAAATTTAAGAAGGTGCAATGTGTTACATTTCGTTCTTGGGCTTAGATGCACTTTAATGTCAAGACTTTAATTTAGGGGTTAGGTTAAATTTTAGGCTTGGGAATAGTTGTAAGCATAAGGCAACAGGTCAGGGTAAAGCTGAACTCCAGACTTCTCTTCAGTTTTGCACAGTTGTAAGGCTCTTGTCCCTTTACTCTGATTTCACTGCACACTGCTGGGAAGCAGCACATGTCAGAGTAGGGAGTCAGAGGGTATCAGGGGGCAGGGGCATTTTTACCACAAGGCATTTGCCTAGGGCGGCATTTTTCAGGGGGGCAGCATCGTCCCTCCTGGAAGAAGGGATGGAAAAGGGGACACATGCTGCTTGGGGACCAGATGGGATATGAGAGAGGTTGCGGGCTGCTTGACTCTCGTTTCAGGGGATGTCCAGAGCTGAGAAGGTGTCTTTCTTTCTCTTGGTGGGAGGGGAGTGGCCGGTGTATGGGGGCAATGGTGGTGACTCTCTGGATGGGGGGGGGGGGGCAGGGGTGTTGTTGGTCAATGTCAGGCTCTCTATGAGGGTGGGCAAATTTTGTGATGCACAAAGCCTAAATACGCCACTGTCAGGGGGGACAATTTTTTAACACTTGTTTTCTGTGTTGAGAGACCCGTGCTACCTGCAGTTTACCAAGCATTGGGTTCTCAGCCCAAAAATCCAAAATGCTGGGAAAATTAGGCTGAATATTTTCTTTTCTTTAGAGACATTTTCTTGCACATTATTCCTCCTGCAAAAGTGGGCAGTTGATGATGGAGGAAATGAATTACCTTCTCCCCAATCTCAGTCTGATCTCCTCCCGGCAGCACCTCCAAGTCTGTGAGCAGGGCACATGCTTCCAGAACCTTCTTGTAGTTTTTCTCATTATCTGTCCGGCCAAACAGAATGTTGTCCTTCAGGGTGGAGTTCTGTATCCAGGCCTGCTGGGGGACATATGCAACAGAACCCTAAAAAATGATAAGATACAAAACAGGAAAATGATGAATGATGACTATTATGTCAGTAATTGTGCAAAGATCCAGAGATGACAAATGTCTGGCAATCAGGATTGTTGATGTAATAAGAGTGAGGAGGAGAAAACTTGTTGATCTTTGTCCAAATATAAAGTAGTAGGGAAGAGATATTTCCTTGGAAAATTAAAAGTGTCTTTTCCCAAGATTTGGTTTATAATGACATTGGAAACAAATGTAGACAAGAATCCTACCAACCCTGATGGAGACATCCCCTTCTATCTTCTCGGTCTCTCCAAGGAGAGCCGACACCAAAGACGACTTTCCACAGCCGACGTGACCGACAATAGCGACCAGAGAGCCAGTGGGGACCAGCAGATTGATGCTGTGGAAGAGTAAAAGGATCAGAGTAAATGTAATTAACCAGGAATGACCAATGTCTTTCATATTTGTTATGACATAATGAGAAATATCCATCAAGGCTTCTTTGCTGTCCTGGATTCTGTCTTGAGGAGATTATCAGGAAGAGCTTAAAAAGGTATTCCAAAAAATGTGTAAAAGGGCAGGTTTCCAAGACACCAAAACTGTAGTAGACCTATTGGACCTGTTGAGCCAACCAATGTTTCAATGTTCCTTTATCGAGGACTTCCTTCCATTATCAAGTAGATTATCAAGAAGAGCTTAAAGAGTGACTCCAAAAAATGCATCATCATTATGCCCAGAAAGCAGGTTCCCAAGTCAAATAAACTAGACCTGTTGGACCTTTTGAATCAACCAATGTCTCAATAGACCTCCACCAAAGTGGAGTCTTAAAACTCCACCTGTGTCTTAAAACTTTTCTTGAGACAAATCTATATGAAAGGTGGTTCTGGATGGAGAAACATTTGTACATTGGTTGGTTTGTATAATAAAAGGTAAATTGCCGAAGTACAACTTTGGGGTACTATAACCAGGGCTTTTTTTCAGTGGGAACACAGTTCCGCACCCCCAGCACTGAATGTATGTAACGGCAAGTGGTGCTGGGCTATGTTGGCGAATCTATTGATGCTGGCTGCTGAGGGATCTATTGTTGCTGGAGAAGATCTATTTTTGTGGAGGGGGCCTCCATTGTCCCTGGGGATGTCTATTGTTGCTGGGGGTGGGTCTTATGTTGCTGGGTGGAACCCTGTCCCAACTGGGAGCTATGGGACAACAAAACTACTCTGAGGAAGTGTCTTTGAAACTCGTTATCTATCGCGTCATGGCATAGCTAGTAGTTGTTCATCACATTCAGGTCCAGTCTGATGAATTTTGGTTTTCAACTACGCCACCACAATGGTGGATTCAGGACGTGGAGCAATGACATCGGGTTAAACATGAACACGGCATTTACAGCACAAAACATTCCTAACCCCTATAGTGGCATGGCTCATGTCTGCCTTGCCAACTGTTAAACCAGGATGCCATAGACCAGCAATGGGCAAACTACGGCCCGGAGGACCTTTTAATCCGGCCCGCGGAGCTAGGCTCCTCTCACAGTCCGCCTTGAAGACCGGTGTAGCATGAAAATCTGTCTCCTATGAGGATCTGTTCCCCTCGACGTATCTGCGCATGTGCCGGAGATCGCCGATCGGCTGCTAATGCCTGAAACTGGCACATGCGCAGATACGTCGAGGGGGACAGATCCTCATAGGAGACAGATTTTCATGCTACACCGGAACGGCGCGGGAAAGGGCGAGAGGAACGCGCGGAGCAAAGGTAAGTGAATTGACACAGGGGGGACTTAATATGGGGGATGAATTAATATGGGGAATGAATTACTATATGGGGGATTAATTACTATATGGGGGGGTGAATTACTATATGGGGGGGTGAATTACTATATGGGGGGTGAATTACTATATGGGGGATGAATTACTATGGGGGATGAATTACTATATGGGGGATGAATTACTATATGGGGGATGAATTACTATATGGGGGGTGAATTACTATATGGGGGTGAATTACTATATGGGGGATGAATTACTATATGGGGGATGAATTACTATATGGGGGATGAATTACTATATGGGGGGTGAATTACTATATGGGGGATTAATTACTATATGGGGGATTAATTACTATGGGGGATGAATTACTATATGGGGGATGAATTACTATGGGGGATGAATTACTATAGGGGGGATGAATTACTATGGGGGGATGAATTACTATAGGGGGGATGAATTACTATGGGGGATGAATTACTATATGGGGGATGAATTACTATATGGGGGATGAATTACTATGGGGGATGAATTACTATATGGGGGATGAATTACTATATGGGGGATGAATTACTATGGGGGATGAATTACTATATGGGGGATGAATTACTATGGGGGATGAATTACTATGGGGGATGAATTACTATATGGGGGATGCATTACTATGGGGGATGAATTACTATGGGGGATGAATTACTCTATGGGGGATGAATTACTCTATGGGGGATGAATTACTATATGAGGGATGAATTACTATGGGGGATGAATTACTATATGGGGGATGAATTACTATGGGGGATGAATTACTATATGGGGGATGAATTACTATATGGGGGATGAATTACTATGGGGGATGAATTACTGTGGGGGATGAATTACTATGGGGGATGAATTACTATATGGGGGATGAATTACTATGGGGGATGAATTACTATATGGGGGATGAATTACTATATGGGGGATGAATTACTATGGGGGATGAATTACTATATGGGGGATGAATTACTATATGGGGGATGAATTACTATGGGGGATGAATTACTATATGGGGGATGAATTACTATTGGGGATGAATTACTATGGGGGATGAATTACTATATGGGGGATGAATTACTATATGGGGGATTAATTACTATGGGGGAATATTACTATACTTACTATGGATGACACATACACATCATTCATCTACTCTTGGTCCGGCCCCCGGGTTCATTATATGAACCCATTGCGGCCCTCAAGTCAAAAAGTTTGCCCACCCCTGCCATAGACCCATAGAATTACAAAAACAACATGGCAGCTGTTATCAGGCAAACAGTGGTCTACCAGGGGACAAAACAGGGGTTTTTCTGGACGCTGTGTATAATAAGGGAAGTATCAGACAAGCAGTAACTGAGCACCTATCATGAGTCTACTGGGAGCAGAAACACTAGGAAAGGCCGGAAGTTATCGGTGATGGGTTTAGGAAGTCATATTTGCCGTATACGCATCATCCTCATTAATTCCTGCACATTGCCCGGACACAGGGGCGGACTGACCATTTGGAAGCTCGGGCACTGCCCGAGGGCCCGGGGTCAGTAGGGGGCCCCATGAGAATTACTATATGGGGGATTAATTACTATGGGGGATGAATTACTATAGGGGGGATGAATTACTATAGGGGGGATGAATTACTATGGGGGATGAATTACTATATGGGGGATGAATTACTATATGGGGGATGAATTACTATGGGGGATGAATTACTATATGGGGGATGAATTACTATGGGGGATGAATTACTATATGGGGGATGAATTACTATATGGGGGATGAATTACTATGGGGGATGAATTACTATGGGGGATGAATTACTCTATGGGGGATGAATTACTCTATGGGGGATGAATTACTATATGGGGGATGAATTACTATGGGGGATGAATTACTATGGGGGATGAATTACTATATGGGGGATGAATTACTATGGGGGATGAATTACTATGGGGGATGAATTACTATATGGGGGATGAATTACTATATGGGGGATGAATTACTATTGGGGATGAATTACTGTGGGGGATGAATTACTATGGGGGATGAATTACTATATGGGGGATGAATTACTATGGGGGATGAATTACTATATGGGGGATGAATTACTATATGGGGGATGAATTACTATGGGGGATGAATTACTATATGGGGGATGAATTACTATGGGTGATGAATTACTATGGGGGATGAAATACTATATGGGGGATGAATTACTATTGGGGATGAATTACTATGGGGGATGAATTACTATATGGGGGATGAATTACTATATGGGGGATTAATTACTATGGGGGAATATTACTATACTTACTATGGATGACACATACACATCATTCATCTACTCTTGGTCCGGCCCCCGGGTCCATTATATGAACCCATTGCGGCCCTCAAGTCAAAAAGTTTGCCCACCCCTGCCATAGACCCATAGAATTACAAAAACAACATGGCAGCTGTTATCAGGCAAACAGTGGTCTACCAGGGGACAAAACAGGGGTTTTTCTGGACGCTGTGTATAATAAGGGAAGTATCAGACAAGCAGTAACTGAGCACCTATCATGAGTCTACTGGGAGCAGAAACACTAGGAAAGGCCGGAAGTTATCGGTGATGGGTTTAGGAAGTCATATTTGCCGTATACGCATCATCCTCATTAATTCCTGCACATTGCCCGGACACAGGGGCGGACTGACCATTTGGAAGCTCGGGCACTGCCCGAGGGCCTGGGGTCAGTAGGGGGCCCCATGAGATGCCCCTGGTACCTTTTTCATAGGCTTTTTTGAGTTTGGGCAAGGACACAGGGGCCCCATGATCCCCTATTGCCCGGGGGCCCCATGAGTTGTCAGTCCACCCCTGCCTGGACACTATTATGAACCTAGGGCTGGACTATAGTCATTGTGTTCTCATAAGGATCTCCTTCCTTCTACTGTCACAGAGATTCGAAGAAATGAGAACAGGAAGGAGAAGATGATAGTCAGATCAAGAAGGAATTTTTTTCCCCTGCAGGAGCAAATTGGATCAAGCTTTGCTGGGGGTTTTTTTTGCCTTCCTTTGGATCAACTGTGGGTGTAGGATTATAACTTTTTTTTTTTAATGGTTGAACTGGATGGACTTTTGTCTTTTTTCAGCCAGACTAACTATGATGATAGCCAGGAACACATTCAGTTCTACACCTAGTAATCATTACAAAGATTCAAAAAACATTTTTTGGTTACAATTATATTAATACATAATCAAGACAAAGAAAGAACATGCGCTTGTGTCATTTCTATGATTGTAAATATTCTTACTTATGTAGAACCGGTTCGTTGCTTCTCGCCCAGCTGAATGTTCCATTGTGCACCGTGATGGCATTTCCTGGTAACAATACGGAAAAAAGTTATTTTGCTTTGACTGAGACTTTGACTATTTTTCTTTTGCTGTTATGGCTTAAAGGATAATTTCCTTTGGTTGTAGTGTGCAGAGCCAACACTAGGTGGTGCAAAATCATTCCAATTTTATTTTTTTGCTGCATAGTAATGAATGGAGAATGCGGGCATCGCTCAGAAGATTTTGATGGCGTTATCTCACTAAACTGGGGATAGGTCAGTATTGGACTGGCAGTAGAAGCTTTGACATAAGTGTTACTGCACAAATTATGCATTTAGCCTTTAACCCCAGCACAAAAATATTGTATCCTGATGCCTGTGTGTGGCTAATGTGTGTAATGATCCCATTCAGTAGTTGATTTCCATTATTTATTTAGTTCTTCATTTATGTCACATATGTCAAAACACAAGTCCCGCAGGCCACCAGGCCATGTCCTGTAGCCCTTGCACTCACAGCCTCTGAACGCTGTGCTCCGTACGTAGCACGCTCCTGAGCTATGCAATCTGTATGTAGCACACTCATAATCTAGGCACTCTGTATATAGCACACTCCTAAGCTCTGCACTCTGTAGGTAGCACACTCCTAAGCTCTGCACTCTGTAGGTAGCACACTCCTAAGCTCTGCACTCTGTATATAGCACACTCCTAAGCTCTGCACTCTGTATAAAGCACACTCCTACGCTCTGCACTCTGTAGGTAGCACGCTCCTGAGCTATGCAATCTGTATGTAGCACACTCATAATCTATGAACTCTGTATATAGCACACTCCTAAGCTCTGCACTCTGTATGTAGCACACTCCTAAACTATGCACTCTGTATGTAGCACACTCCTACGCTCTGCACCCTGTAGGTAGGACACTCCTACGCTCTGCACTCTGTAGGTAGGACACTCCTACGCTCTGCACTCTGTAGGTAGGACACTCCTACACTCTGCACTCTGTAGGTAGGACACTCCTACGCTCTGCACTCTGTAGGTAGGACACTCCTACGCTCTGCACTCTGTAGGTAGGACACTCCTACGCTCTGCACTCTGTAGGTAGCACACTCCTAAACTATGCACTTTGTATATAGCACACTCCTAAGCTCTGCACTCTGTATGTGGCACACTCCTGAACTCTGCACACTATATGTAGCACACTCCTAAACTCTGCAATCTATATGTGGCACACTCCTGAACTCTGCACTCTGTACGTAGCACACTCCTGAACTCTGCAGTCTATATGTGGCACACTCCTGAACTCTGCACTCTGTATGTAGCACACTCCTGAACTCTGCACACTATATGTAGCACACTCCTAAACTCTGCACTCTATATGTAGCACACTCCTGAACTCTGCACTCTATATGTAGCACACTCCTGAACTCTGCAGTCTATATGTGGCACACTCCTGAACTCTGCACTTTATATGTGGCACACTCCTGAACTCTGATATCTGTACGAAGCATACTTCTGAACTCTGCACTATGTATGAAGCACACTCCTGTATTCTGCACTCTGTACATAGCACACTTCTGAACTACGCACTCTTCATGTTATGCCCTCCTAGTTTAGCTAGTGGGAGCTAGATCCTGATGGCTAGTGAGGAGCTGATTAGCAGCTTAGGTGAGATAGTCGGAGGGGTCAGATTCTGGTCAGGATTGGGAGAATCTGCAGACCAGTCCCTCTGGAATTTCTCCCTGCTCTGAGTCTATCGGAGGAGGGCCTTGGAGGCAGTGGGAGGATCCAAGGAGTGGTTGCCTGCACTTTTGAGGGACCTCCAACAGGAGGCTTGGCAAAGGGCTGGATTCCCTTAAAAGTGTTGGAGCCTGCTCAGTAGCAAGAGAGTCAGGTGGGAGAGCAGAGAGAAGCAGGAAGATGTGAGGCTGGAGGAAAAAGGCTGCCAGGAAGCCTAGTGGGATGGGGCCTGCCTGTGAGCCTGGATCTGGAAAGGAGGAAAACTCAGGATTCACTGGCCCCTGATCAAGGACCACCTGAATGACAGGAAAGGAGCAGCCCAGCTGATATGACTGGTAGCAGCAGCCATTCCGCAAGTGGTACAGGAGAGGGTCTGAGTGAGTACACCTGCACCTCCTTGGGCAGATGTGGAAAGGAGCACTCTGGTGGGAAACCAGATCAGCCCTCTGCTAGTGACTGTACACTTTACTTAAAGGAACAGGAGTCAGATCCCCTGCCCAGGAAGAAAATCTCCAGATTGCTGGATGAAGAGGAGTTCATCTAGGGTCTGGGGTGGTACAACTGGAGCTGCTGACTAATACTCCAACAGAGACTGCATCATAGAAGAGAAGCTGTGAATAGTTCAGGATGTTGTCCTCAGATTTTGGTTCCCTTGAGCATCCTATATACCACTTACCCTATCCAAGTTCTAATCCCCTCAATAAAATAACTAAACAAATGCTCAAGGACTGATTTCTGTCGACAGATGAAAGCTTGTGTGGAAAATGCTAACTGACTGGCCCTCTAATCATGTAATTGACTTTATGTTGGCAGTTGTTCAGCAAAGATGTTGCCTGTACTGACATACAGCTAGGTGCAATTGAGGACAATATAGAAGCAAATACTGTATATATGTAAAGTCACATAAAAGTGGCTTTCTGATTGATGTCCCACTAATATCACCCCACTGATAACAAATTGTAGTTCCCACTTTACCATAGGATGCCTTGCCCTGTGAAGGGCAGCAAACAAGTGAACTTACCGGGAATTGTCTTATCCTTGTTCACGGCATCAGGGTCCAGCTCATCATTGGCCAGGAAATTCTGAATTCTTTTTATGGAGACGCTTGCCTGCAATGGAAGATAAAATGACCAAAGTTCATAATAGTCAATGAGCAGGCCACAGGCATATCGTGACTGCTGGTTATAGATATGGGGAGGAGCAGACCCCATAGTGGTTGTCAGAAGCAGAGTGGATTGGTGGATTGAATCATTTCAGCATTAAATTATTGCCACTATATAGAGATGTAACTGAGGTCGGCTGGAAACGTTCTACCACTACATGAACATGTATGGTCAGGTGAGGCCAGTATGCACGTTCATGTTTGAATTGCATGGGAAATTAACTATTTGGTGATGGGAGCTCTGCACATCCATTCATCATCCAACACCCTGCCTAAGTCCCCTTTCTAATCTCAGTTGCCTATTCTGATGCATTATGATAAGGTAGCTCCTTTGTTTTAAATGCCAACCACATGGCAACTGACCAAAAACTTGACCTGCAGTGTTTGTGCTTAGGCAAGGTCCCCAAAATTAAAAGGCCAAAGTTCAACTCTTCCTATCTGCTGTAAACAACTTAATTTGCAAGTCCTGCCCTTATTGTGCCCCACTGCAGCTACTGAAGTACCCAAGGCAGGTGCCTATTTTACCTGCCCCTTAGCCCAGCCCTGGGCAGTATTTATATAATGCAGGATGGATCCATTTAAATGAATTTAGGGGGTACCACACAGGTCATAATATTTTATTATTTATAGAGCAACAAGATAAGAAAGCCAATACATTTTGAGGGTTCATAAAATTGCCAAATCCTCCTTCATCAAGGCTTGTATGTTGTGTCCTTCAAGAATGTTTGGACTGGAAAGTTTGAGAGCGTTTGCAGATTTCACAAATTATGATGTTTCATGCTGTATTACTCACTGGCACTAATGGTCAGGGCTCAGGCTCGGAGTAGCAATATCTGTAGAGAGGCTTCCACCGACCAGTTGGATAAGTATACAAGTAGGCCACCTTAGCGGATGACATAGGCTCACCCAAGGTGCAGGGTCTAAGCACTAACTGGTATTCACCAAAGCTCCTGATGGTGGAGATGAGTATTGCTGCATGTTATTACTAGGCCATGGTCCTCAGGATTGCCTCACCAGGATGCGAACAAGCTGGAGTCCATTAGCAGATATAGCAGGTAGGGAGCAAGCAGAGTCGTAGTCAGTATATGAGCCATAGGTCATTAACAAGTGGTTGCACCCAAGGTGCGGGGTCTAAGCACTTACTGGTATTCACCAAAGCTCCTGATGGTGGAGATGAGTATTGCTGCATGTTATTACCAGGCCATGGTCCTCAGGATTGCCCCACCAGGATGCGCGCAAGCTGGAGTCCATTAGCAGATATAGCAGGTAGGGAGCAAGCAGAGTCGTAGTCAGTAAATGAGTCAAAGGTCATTAACAAGTGGTTGTAGGTTGGGATCAAGCGAAAGCGTAATCGAGGAACAAGCCCCTTGGAGACAAGGGGAACTGGAGAGAAGGACAGATGCAGGTATGCAAAGTAGTGAGATATTAGCTGGAGAAAGCACAATAATCTAGCAAACAGGAAGTGCCAAGGCATGGCTTGAATAGGAACGTTCATGGGTGGAGCAAGTTCAAGGTTCACCAGAAACAAGGTAAAATGCAAGACTATCCTAGCATTCAGACAGGGAGCTGACCAGCATGTGAGGTGGCTCAGCAAGGAAAGCTACTGCCAGACATAGCAGAGGCTGTGGGTTCAGATCCCGGTCCTGACACTAATATTGGATGTGAAATCTACAAACACTCTCAAACGTTCGAGTCCAAACATCCTTGCAGGACATAACATACAAGTCTTGATGAAGGAAGAAGTTGTGAAACTGCACATCGTGTAGGCTTTCTTATCTTTTTAATATCCTTAAAAATGATTCTGTACTTGATCTCCATTGGTGTGACATCCTTACTGCTATCTGATGGATTTCCCTCAGCACCTCCTATGTCATTTAGAGGTTCATTTTTGACAGAAGCAATCTCACGGAAGTAATTCAGCTCAACGAAGAAGTTGGTCATACACATGACTGGACAGTAACAACAGGAGATTGTAGTGCTTCTTATGTATGTATTCAATCTAAATGAATGGCACCACTGTACAAACTGCTGTGTTACTGCATATTGCCATATTACATGGTAAAGTGTATACAATCCGAAACACTCCGCTCTAGGATTCTCATCCCCCGACCGAAGGATGCCAACTCCAAGCAGTTCGTGACCAGCTGAAAATTGCAGTACAAGAGGTAGTAATGAAACCGCTCAAATTCTTAGAGTCCAAGATGAGTTTTTTAACCACTTGCCTACCGGGCACTTATACCCCCTTCTTTACCAGGCCAATTTTCAGCTTTCAGCGCTGTCGCACTTTGATTGACAATTGCGCGGTCATGCAAGATTGTAGCCATATGAAATTTTTATCATTTTTTTTCCTCACAAATAGAGCTTTCTTTTGGTGGTATTTAATAGCTGCTGGGCACTTTACTTTTTGCGCTATAAACAAAAAAATTGCAAAAAAAAAATTTTTTTTCTTTGTTTCTATTATAAAATTTTTCAAACAGGTAATTTTTCTCCTTCACTGATGTGCGTTGATGAGGCAGCACTGATGGGCACTGATAGGTGGCACTGAAGGGCACTGATAGGCAGCAGCATTAATGAGGTGGCACTGATAGGCAGCACTGAAGGGCACTGATAGGCGGCAGCATTAATGAGGTGGCACGGATAGGCAGCACTAAAGAGGTGTCACAGATAGGCAGCACTGATAGGTGGCACTGATAGACAGCACTGATAGGTGGCACTGACTGGCGGCACTGCTAGGCATTGACTGGCGCAACTGCTGGGCACTGACTGGCACAACCGCTGGGCACTGACTGGCACAACCGCTGGGCACTGACTGGTGGCACTGACTGGCAGCACTGCTCTGATGAAGAAGGGATTCCCTTCGAAACGCGTCAACTGTACTGAGTATCTACCCCCATGATGGGATCCGCGCTGGCTTTCTACTTTTCAGGTCCCTTTGAGGACCTATATGCCTGATTTTATTCGCTGTTTGTGAGTATTATTTTACAATTAATAAACTTTGGTTACTGAGGTAATGCGCAAGGTTGGTGCGCTTCTCGTTTTTGTTTCAATTTGCAGTATTGGTTGGGCTTCCCCAGCCTTATTTGGAGCTGCACAACTCTACATGCATTGGTGGTCGATCTTTCCAGGTCTGGTTCCATCTATTCGCCACCCGCCTGAGTCCTTGCGCACAGGAGATTTCGCTTAAGCACTGCATTGATGGGCACTGGTGGGTGGCACTGGTGGGCACAGGTACGTGGCACTTCTGGGCACAGGTAGGTGGCACTGCTGGGTGGCACTGCTGGGCACAGGTGGGTGCACTGCTGGGCACACGTGGGTGGAACTGGTGGGTGGCACTGCTGGGCACCGATCATCAGGGCACTGATCATTAGTGCCCTAATGATCGGTGCCGATCCCTGCTCTGACAACTACCGGTTCTCGGCAGTACTTTCCTCGCGCTCTGACAGCGTGAGAAAAGTGCAGCTGAGAACCGGCAATTGCATTTCCCGGTGATCAGCGTGTCATTGGACACAGCTGATCACGTGGTAAAAGGCCGCTGTGATTGACCTTTTACCACATCACGTGATCAGCTGTGTCCGTAGGAGACAGCGATCATGGAGATCGCCGGGTGCGCGCCCCTGGGGGCGTGCAGGAGAGCGCGTTCTGGGAGGATGTCATATGACGCCCTCCCAGAAATGGCCGGCTGCAGTGTAGCCGTCATTCGGCTATCTGTGGTTGGCAAGTAGTTAAAAATAACAAATACAGGAAAAATCCATCTGCTCCTTTTTACGCGTTTCACTCCACTAGGAGCTTCATCATAGAGTTTAAGTTGAGCGGTTCCATTTCTACCTCTTGTATTACAATGGTAAAATGCATGTTTTATTGTGAGTTATTGCAATGCATAGACCTCAGTTATTACAATTCATTTATTTCTTTTCTACCAGGAGTGACGTTTGGATAACAATAATGATTTTTCTACAAATCCGAATATTTTTTGATACTGTCATTACATTAAATGTTACACAATGCTACAAACTATTTACTGGCAAAAGCCCAAAGATCATTATTGTTATGTATTTCTTCTCTAGATATGGAGGAAGAGGCACATATAGGATATATAGGATTTCCTCACCTGAGCAAGGTTGCTGATGACTTGGGGCAGCATATTCAGAGGGAATCTCAATATATTGAACAGTGAGAGGGACACAAATGCTGTCTCTGCATCCAGAATGTTCTTCTCATCAACACTGACGTACACAGCAAATGTGGTCAGGGCCACCTACAAAGCAGTTGAAAAGATTAGACGTGACTTCTTTATACAATGATGTTACTGCAAACAGAGATCTCCCCTATCTGTAAATATGTAAACCCGCCCCCGCGGAGCCTTGAAGACATTTTGCAAACCCAGAACCTTTGCGTGCTCATTTTTATTATAATAAGAAATACGAAAAAAATTATACCAGACACCTCATCCTTTGAGCTCAATTTTCATACCAACATCTTTATACCAGTCTAAATGGAACATACTATGGATGAGACACTGGATTTTCTGGGTACCATAGGCATTCTAA